>NW_016690262.1:3530868-3552394 GCF_001604755.1 Lepidothrix coronata
TTACTCTCTTCTAGCACAGCTTTCCAAGGTACAAAGAGAAGGATGTTCCCACCACTGTACTGAAGGGACTGCCAGGCAGCTGTGCTGGGCAGCTGTATGAAGTTACTTAAAATCCATTGCTGAAACAACTTCATATTAAAGAAAAAAAAAAGAAGGAAAAAAGGCAAAAAAAGCATGTGGCTCATGTCATTTTACCTCTCAAGTATCAGGAGAGGCAGGTTTATGTTCAGAGGACAGTGCAGGACAAGCAGTGCCTATCTGGAGAGCAAAGCCACCTTTTAGGCAGATGTATCTGGGGAGTTGTGTAAAAGGCCCTGGTTAAGCCTGGAGTTCAAATTGTTCTTTGGAGATATTTTAAGCAGTAGATGGAGGTTAGATGCGAATTCTCAGCCCCTCCTCACTAAGGCAGGCAGATTTACTGCATTTTGAATTTGTCTCCATCCCAAGACTCATGTGATTTCTATTCTCTCCTTCTCATTCTATCTGGTGTCAGAGAGGTTGATGAAATACTCATAGAAACACAGAATGGTTTGATTTGAAAGGGACTTTGAAGATCACCTAATTCCACCTCCCCTGCCATGAACAGGGACAACTTCCACTAGATCAGGTTTCTCAAAGGCCCATCCAGTCTGGCCTTGAACACTTTCAGTGATGAGGCATCCACAACTTCTTTGGGTAACCTCTTCCAGTGCCTCACCAACCTAACAGTAAAGAACTTTTCCCTAACATCTAATGTAAACTTGCCCTTTGTCAATTTGAAGCCATCCTGTCACTTGTCCTGTCACCGCATGCCCTTGTAAAAAGTTCATCTCCAGCTCTCTTCTACTTGTTACTTTATCGTTTATGCTGCCACGGAATAAAGCTCAAAGGGAACTTTGTGTTTGGAGTAGCTTGCCATCAACAGATGCCATACTGCTCCTTGGGGTATCTGGCACAAGGTGGGAAAAGCTCTTGCAGAGTGGAAAAGTGATTTTAAGGTGAACTGTTAGGAGTCAATTACTCAAGTAAATCTCTCTTATAGAAAGTGGGCGGAAAAAACCCAGTCTGCCCCTGGGTTTCTGGTTTTGTCACCTCTGTAGCTCTCAGAGAGGGAACAAGTTTTTGGTTTGACCAGCTTGGACTTTTCAGGCAACGGGTGAGCTGGACAATGTTTGGGAGCAGGGACTGAGGGAGAAGAGTGGCAGAGAACAATCCTGTGGGCTTTACACAGCACTCAGCAGGTAGTGACACTGTGCCTGTGACAGCAACGCTGCCCGTGCTTGGCACTTCCCTTTAAGTTTGAGGCACGTTTAATGGTGACCTTCTGCCACCCAGAGAAAGCAAAGTGATAGATCCGTCTGATCTGCCTTGGTTATTGTTGGTAATTGAATTTAGTTAGAGCAGCACTGCATCTCTGCTGCAAAGTTAAGCAACAGCTTCTGTTTTAATCCCATGGTACCCACATTCGTGTCTCAGCCGTCATTGTTCCCTTGTGAGTACCGGGTGTTCTTTGTCTGCAGTGGCTTTCTTGTCTCGCAGGTCTACTATTTTAATTCGCTTTCTAATTTCTGCCTCTCCCTTTCTTCTGTCTGTCTCTCCCTCCAAATCTGTGTTAGGTGATGTGTATGTGCAGAAGGGGCTGTTTCTAATGAGCTTCCAGGCAGGGAGAAGGCAAAATAGATCGCTTTTAAAATTGAAAGAGAAGGGTGGGGGTGGGAGTTTACACTGAGGGACACTGTATTTTTTAATAGATTCTTATTTAATTAAGAGCACTTCTGGAGGGATGAGGAATGGTGGTGTCTTTAGTAACACATTAGAGAACAGTAGAATAGTTGTTTAGATATTGCTCCCCCCCAAGCATTCTGGGATTTTTCTTTTTGAGGACTGCCTTTGTGCTTTTGCTTTACGTGCTATGGTTAATAAAGAAAAGAACACAACCATAAACCCATTGTGAAGTACCTGTGTTGTCTGAAATGCATTGAAATGAGCTCTTTTTGACGCACATGTGAAGCCTGATGCCTGTCTGATTAGGCACTAAAAATGGGGAGAAGGTTCCAGGCTTATACTGACATTGATTGGATGAGATAGACTCCCTTTAATAAAGAAAAAGTATTTTTAATTAAAAATTCAGAAATAGAAAAGAAGTATCATCTGAAATTAAGAAGAATTGTCACTATAATGGATGCAACCAAAATACCAGTTTGATACAAGTCTTTCAGTACATCTTTATCCAAAATATCCCATTCCCAAACAATTTCCAATCCATGTGATAGCAGAATGACTTCTCCCTCTAGCCTTTGCAAATGCAAGTAATTCTGAGCTATATTTGGAGCCAGCATATGCAAGCTCAGGGTAGTGGTAGGATCTTCAGAGAGTAGTAATGAGTTATAAAGAGCTGAACCACAGCTCTCACTACTCCTTGCAGGAAATGAGTGCCCCTACCAGTCTCTGTGGGCACTGCTCATGTGAGTGCTCCTTTGTCATAGAATCACAGAATGCTAAGGGGTTGGAATGGACCCTAAAGATCATCTAGTCCCAATGTCCTGAGCCATGGGCAGGGACACCTCCCACTAGACCAGGTTGCTCAAGGCCTTATCCAACCTGGCTTTGAATGCTGCCAGGGTAGGGGCATCCACAGCCTCCCTGGGCAACCTGTTCCAGTGTCTCACCACCCTCACAGTAAAGAATTTCTTCCATATATCTTACCTAAATCTCCCCTCTTTCAATTTGTACCTATTACTCCTTGTCCTATCACTACAGTTCCCGATGAAGAGTCCCTCTCCAGTTTCCCTGTAAACCCCCTTCAGATACTCTTTTTCTTCTTTGTCAGATGGACCCCATCAGCCCCCAGTAAACCAGGCTTGGCAAAATGAGTCCCATGGTCTGAGTAACCAAAACCCTGAGTATGGCACCATTGTTCTAACTGTTTGTTGACCTGCCAGATTTGACCGGCCATTTCAAGCCCCTCTCCTTTGACCTGGAGAACTGAGGACAAAACTACTTGAGCTCCAGAGCCCTTTGCCACCTCTCCCAGGGCTGTGTAATCTCTCTTAATGCTTCCCAGACTGCTGCCAGCTGTATCACCAGCTCCCCCATGGAACACTGTAGTGGATAATAAACAGTGGGTTTGACTAGGTTTGGCAGTTTCTCAGTAACATCCCTGATCCAGGCTCCAGGAAGGCAACACACCTCCCCTGAGCACAGGTCAGGGTGACAGATGAGTGCCTCTGTGCTTCTTAAGGTACAGTCAGCCACTTCTATCACCTGTTGCCTTTTCTTGGCTGAACTAGTTGTTAATTTCTTCATTTGTGCAGCAGGCTGGGCTGCTCCAGTTAGCTCTGCCTGTTCTTCCTGTGTATGGGGTGTTGCCTTGTTAGCCTGCAGAGCTATGAAATGGTTCTGAGTGGGGATATCCAGCTGGGCAGGAATGTCTGGCTTTGAAGGAAGCCCCTTCCTTTTGTTAGTTCCTTTCCTCTTCCTTTTGTTGCTTTTTTGGTGGTTTTTTTTTTGTTTATTTGTTTTATTTTGCTTTGGTTTTTTATCCCACCGCTTCCCAAGTCCCCGTGTTAATGCCTTCCCTCCCTTGCATGGATGCCAGGGTGTGAATTTTTGGGGCTGTGATTCCCCAACCACAGGAGCTTAGAACCAGCAGTCCAACTCCCTCTTGGCCTCCCTGGTATCTCTTAGTCTTTTGACTGTCTCCTGCAGCTCGACCCCCTGTTTCTGGAGATTGAGGGCACATCTGCTACAGTTCAGTGAACTACCCCTCTCACACTTCCTGATACTCCTTGGCCTCTCCGTTTCTTTCAGCTGGGCTTCCAGGTTGAGCAGGCTGTTCACACCTCAAACAGGTTTTGTCTCTGTTGCCCTGTGGCATCAGTGACAAGCTCAGGCACTCACTGCAGCCAGAGACCTGGACAGCTGCGTGTTGATGTGTGAGGGCCATCAGGGCCATCCTGAACTGCCATGCCACACCCTGTTTGCCCACATTTAAGTCTCCCTCCAATGCTCCTGGCAACATCCCCTTCTCACTTGTTTGGCTCCCAAGGGCTGCTGTGTCCTAATGGGCCTCTGGGCTGCTGATCAGGTGTCCCTGGGCTCAGGAACCCTCAATGCAGTCAAAAATCAGCTGGCTTCTGTCAACTTAGTTAAATGTCCAGTGTTTTCAGGACAAGTGATTTTAACTGAAAAAGCTCTTAAACAAGGGGTAGATTGTGGATGTGGTGGTGCCAGGGGGCATCCCAGCCAGCTGGTGCCTCTCTGAGCCTGGCTGGGCTGGGATGCAGTGTTTTCCAGCACTGAATGTTGAAGTTTGGGGTGGAGAGTGTGGCGTCACATCAGTTTGGAATCTAGGCACAGTGTTTAAATCTACTTCTTTTTGTCTGCCCTGTGTCCTCACTATCAGTTGTGATTTTGCTATCTGCACTATTTTGTTTTCTCTTGTTAAAAATAAGAACAAAATCTTCCCGCTCTCTGTTGCTGCTGTGTTAAATGTCAGTGTAAACCAAGAGAGCGTTTGAGAGCAGCACTGAGAATGCCTATTGCAAAGCACTGTCTGATCCCTTCCCACCCTAATGACACAAAACAGGCTGGTTACTTGTGATCTTGCCTCAGAACAGGATGGTTAAGCAGATGCAGTTCGTGTAAAATATATGGGAGTTTCTTATAATCACTTTAGGAAAACAGGAGTTTGTTGATTTTTGAAGCAATGTTATTAGCTACAGGTCCCATTGTATCCTAGCAATTTAGCTGTGTCAAAGATATGATTAAGCTGCAGCTATGGGACTCAAGCAAAACTGCCAGATCACATTAGTAATATAATTTGTGCCTGTACAGCAGCCATTTCCAGCTTTTTTTCTACACGAGGCTCTGCTGCAGATTTGGTTTTCATTCTTCACTCCTGTTCATTGAAGGGACACATGGGATTATAAATTGATTGTTAAAATTCCCATTAGTTGGAATTTAGGAATTAAGAAGTAATTTTGGCTCTTTGCATTAATGTTTGGATTATGGTTGATGGCAAGGCTGAGTTGGGGCCAGATATGTTCTGATTTCCTATGAGCCTCGGTTTTCAGGCCTTTGGCTTTGGCATATCTGTGCTCCATATAAGCCCCATGCATGAAAAGCTGACTTTTAAAGATGTGGTCTCCACTGAATGTATTTATATGTAGTTCAAGGGAAGGTATTTTCAGAATCGCATAAGGCAGGAAGGGCCTTCTTCCCTCTTTCTTTTTTTTTTTTTCTTTTCAGTGGAAATGAGGTCCTAACCACTCTGTATTTCCAGATCTCAAAAGAATCCTAGTCCTATCTGGGACCAAAATGTTCTGTCTAATATTTAAGTAGCTTTAAAATTTTTAGTATTTTTGTTAAAAAAATTTCTATGGATTCTAGCTTGTTTAAATACACTAGTCCAGATCCATTAAGCATGGCAGACGCTAGATTCAAGGACAAGATCAGTCCATTCAGATAATTTTTCTGGAACAACAATTTCTATTTAGCCATATCCGTTTAAGCTTCTCAGTTTTGTGCTTGCTGCCTTATCAAGAAGCTGGTTTTCTGCTCTGCATTCTTGATTGTGAAGAATTGTGTGATTTTTATTTAGCAGATTGAGAGATCTCATAAAGAAAAAATGTGAGCGGGCATTACTTAGCCCCATGTTTCTTTTCCTTCAGTCCCCCAAGTACTAAGTTCTGGTTTTAATTTCATTATTGAAATTACAGGACCTGTAAAGACCTGGCTGCATCCCAAAACAGCCCTTGAAAAATACCTCTAAAGTTGCAGCCATGCCAAGTAACCTGCTGCAAACAAAGGTCTCAAGGTATCAGCAACAGCAAACAGTAATTGGTCGTTTGCAAGGACAGCTTAGTATCTCTCCTTGACAGATCCCTTGGGGAATGCAGAGAGGGATATATGTGTGTTCTCTACTCTCTCTTAGCTGCATCCACTGCAGTGAGGTGAACAAAGCACCCAGTCAGACCTGTGAGTTGGGCAGCACTTCAGAGGAACTGAGCCTGGAACTGGCTTGGAATTTGACTGGTTCCACCTTAAAAATGACACATGTAGACAATGCTTGATGAACTGGCTGTTGTGACCACCTATGAAGATCCATGAAGCACAGGATTGCCCCAGTGTGTGCCACAGCTACTGTGGGGCCCCTGAATCTCATGGCAACTAGAGACCAGCCTGAGCAGGGCGATGTGTTTCAGGAATGCTGGCCTCCTCTAAAACATGCTTCAAAAAGCACTCCTGGCCACATAAGAAGAGAAATAGCTTCTCAGTTTCTTATTTTGATGGCTTTGGTGTTTATGTTTGTTGGGAATGAGAGATGGCTATGTGTTCTGACTGGGTGTACATCACTGCAGGTGACGTGCTACTCCATTTGAGATGAACCTCAGCAAAGGCTATAAATTTTAAACGTAGGAAGTTTTCATCTTCAGTTCAAAAGTGCAGTTATGCCAAAACTGCAGGCACCAGCTCACAAGGGTGCACATGAACACTTCTACTTTTTGTACAAATACGTGGTAAAATCACAGTTAAGATGTAAGATGGGAGCCTTGGAGATGCAAATACTGCTGTCTGAAGATTTCCATTTGATGTAATACTGCAAATTGCCAAGTCCTGTTTAGCCTGGGTAAGACTAAGCTGAAGAGGTGTGAGAGTTGTGCTAAAATCACAAATGGGTGCAAAAGCAAAGCTATAAAATGTAGGAATTGTAGGCAGTCAGTGCAAATGAGAGAAGCAGGGCAGGTAATGAAGCTGTGAAACTTCACCATAGGCTGCAAGAATGGGTGAAAGCCTAAACTGGATTAAAAGAGAAACTGGGAAAATTCTTGGAAAGGAGAACTCTGTCAAGCTATGATGATCTGAGTATCTTTTTGAGACCCAAGGGTCTGAGTCACTGGGTAGGGTGTACAAGGGGATGGCATCCTCTGTATTGCCTTGCTTCTTGCAGTCTTTAAGCACCCGTTTCCAGGCACTGTCAAAGAAAGGATACCATGCTAAGTGGATCTATGATCCAGTACAGTTGGGCAATTTTTGTAAAAAGCCTAAGAGAAAGCATTTGGAATAATTTTGTTGAATTCTTTTTTAAAAAAGTTGTTGAGGCAGTGTCTGATGAGAACACAGAAGCTTAATGTACTTCTGTCAGTCAGTATGCGGTTCAGAACAGCTCAGGTTTGGTATGAGCATTGTATTTATCTCTGATAGAAAGGATGCCCTGGATAATTTTCAAGTGCCACAGCCACTTGATCTTCTCACTCATGAGGACAGAGTGTTGCAGCAAGGCTTAGCTACACCACACTCTGTGTGTGTCTGTGTGTGCATGAGCCTACACACAGGGTTTGGTGGCTGCTGAGACCTAAACAGCTTGTACTGATCTGTATAAACTCTAACCCAAAGTGCTGTCCTCCTTTTATGGCTGTAAAAAATCTAAATGAATTGGCTTAGGCTTTTACTGGACAGTGCTCAGCTGAGCAGCACCCCCAGGTACAACATGCTACCTGACATTTCATTCCCTGACCACCATCAGCTCATGCCACCCCACTGCAAGCCTGACACTTAACCATGATGGTTAACATGTTTCAGGTCTGGAGCATCTGGAATAGCTTCCCCCACTGATGGGGAGGAGAGGGTTGGGCTGGGGCTGGGTCTGCTGAAGGCAAACTCAGCCTCTGCCTGGGCTGAGTGGAGGGAAGGGGAGAAGAATCAGCCTTCTGCTGCACATGCCCTCACTGGCTCAGCATATGCATGCTTTACCTGTTGGCACTTGTAGGGTCAATTAAGTAATTTTTTTGCTAATCCTTCTCAGCTTGTAGCCCCTCGCATTTAGCTTTGTAAAATGAACATTCTGGAGTCAGATTTCAATGCAAGCAGAAGCAGTCTCTATAGAAGCCCCAAACCATTACAGGACTCTGGTATAAGTTTAAATTAACTTCCTTTAGTTTCTTTCCATTACGCATCAAAAAGTTTCTAGACGTGAGTACCTGCAGAATCTGAAGAGAAAAAGCAATCTCATTTTCAGAAATACTGAAGTGATTTCTCTGCTTCTTTCTAATTCGTTTTTCAAATGAATAATTCCCATGGTGACCAGGAGAAATAAAAAGGCAGGAAGGGATTGAGTGCTAGTTGTGAAGTGGATCTACCCAAAGCTACCATGTATCAATTGTATTTTCAAAACTATCAATTGTAATTTCCAAGTCCCTCAGACCACATGAGTTATTTTTGATAGATTCTGCTTACCACGTTCTTTGACGTCTGAGAATGAGGACAGTCTGGCAGTAGCTTTTGGAAGAACATTTATTCTCATCAGTAAGATAAAGCTGTCAAAGGAACCCAGAGACATTCATGGAAATAAATAATGATTCAATATGCAAAACTAGTTTTCTAGTCTCAGAGAAAGGTAAGAGAAAGGCACATCTTTGAGAGCAGCATTTGAGCATCCAGATGAATGAGAGAAGGGAGAATTGGAGTGACAGGGTGAACTGAATATTCTGGAGGACTTAAATGATAATGATTATTTTGTTTCTGAAAAGTTTCCTCAAAATACCAATTTACTAAGGATATTCTCTGTGGCACTTATATATGCATCTTAGGTATCTGATACCTAATACTGTGGAGAAAACACTGATGTTTCTAATATTGTGTTTTTGGTGGTTACATGGAGTAGCCAAAAGAATGAGTAGACTCAGTCTGTTACAGGAAAGTGTTATTTTATCACATTTTTTTGAGAGTTGAATTGTTTAAAGGAATGCAATAACAAGTTAGTAGTAATTGCCTCAAAGGAGCCCTGAGATGGAACAGACAGGAAGAACAAGAGTAATTTAATGCATGGCATCAGCAAGTTGCATCAAAGTAGCTCCCTCTCTGGTGTGTTCTCAGAAGTTTGTGGCCAACAGGCTCACTGGGAAATCATTCCTCTTTGATTTAATGTCTTCTCACAAGGATAGGATTTACTTCCCTGTTTTTCGCCTTTTAATATACTTTAATTGAGCAGAGCGTGGTTGCTTGTTTGGTGTTTTGTTTGGGTTTTTTTTCCCCTTGAATGTGTGTGACACCGTATGTTGGAGTGCATTCCATGCTAGTAAAAAGCACCTGACTGACATCCTTCAAGCTGGCAACAAGCTCATGCTTGTTGTGGAAGTGCTTGTAAGCCCTAACCACATATCAGTATCAACTTTAGAGGCTGAAGGCATCCACACCTGGGCAGCACAGATATAGCAGAAGAAAGATACCCTCGTGCCTTCATTATTCACAACTGAACTAACTAATTGAATATCAGCAATGAAAGTGCCTGTTCCTCCATTCTCACCTTCCAGTGCTCTTCTATTTTGTTGTATTACAGGGCTAAAAGCAAGGAGAAATTCCCCGAGCTATGTAGGTCCTTAACCCAAAACTGGCATTGTGGTATAAGGATAAAGCAGTTTAAGCTCTTGGAGTTCATCCAGCCCAGCCACTGCTTAAAGCAGGGCCAGCTGCTTCAGGTTGCCGAGGGTTGTGCTCAGCTGGGCTTTGAGTATCCCCAAGGATGGAGAACCCACAGTTTCTCTGGGCAGCCTGCATCAGTGTTTGACTCTACTCATGCTGAAAACCTTTTTCTAGTGTGTAATTGCAGTGTCCTGTGTTGAAATTCATGTCTTGCCCCTCTATCTACCACTGTGTAGTCCACTATAGGGGCTACACCCTCTCATTCACTGAAGACAGCAAGAAAACCTCCCTTTTGCCTACCATTTTTAAGGCAAACCCCAGTTTGCTGTCCTTACTGTAGGAAGTAGTGGGGAGGGAGGATGCAGTAGTTTGAGTTGTAGGCACTTGTGCTGGACCTGATGCTGCACAAGGTCATTTTGAGCAGCCCAAGTTTGGTTTTCCCCAGCAGCCTTGCTTTATGTCGTGAACTTGTCGGCCTCAGTCAGCACTTACTGGAAGGACGGAACATTTGGAGATAGGAGAAGCTGCTTTCCTTCTGGGGTATCTTGAGCCCTAGAACAGAGCTTTTGAGAACTGGCAGTTGTGAGGGATTCCTGTGCCACTTTCTGCAGGAAGAAGGAAGGGAAAGAAGGGATTAACTGTCATTGCTGGCATACTTAGCTCTTCCAATAATGAATAATTACTCACTAAGCAGGGCTCTTACTACAAGCCTCTTTCTTAACAGTTTAATGAATCCTCACTGCATTGTGGTGAGAATTCTTCTTTTCATTCTACACAATGAGCAAATTTTAGCTAAAAATCCCAATAGTTCCTGAATTTTTCCTGTTGAAACTCCCCCCTGCTGTTCAAGCAGGTATGGTATACACTGCCTTATGTCCTAGGCTGCTGCTTGCTGATGAGGTAACCTGAGAATAGATGAGCAGGAATCTTGGCACAGGGTTTGCAAAAACAACCCAGTGGTATGGATCTGCACTATATTAATTTGCTGGTTTATTATTATTTGAAAACTAAGACATTTTCTGCAGTTAATTTCCTGCATTCAGGGAAAGGGTTGCCAGGGAACATACAGCTATCTGCAGAACTAGCTGTTACAAATTCTCCTCAGACGGTTCTGTTTGGTAATTTCTTCAAAATTTATTTTTCTTGTGGTGATTAAACGCAGTGTACTTGTAAAGACATTTTTGAGTATGTTCCATCTTCCTAACTGATCTCTGTGGTCAGTGTTGCTATGGGACTGTCTGCCCTACAGCAGGAGGAAGGCTAATTTCTCAGGGATGAGAAGTGTGGTTTCAGATGCCCAGAATTCCAGCTCTGGGATCTCGGAGCAAAGAACCATCCAGGACCTTAGGTCAGGTCTAACTTACTGCTTTTATTACCAATTAGAGAAGTAATTTCCTCTGTCAGTCAAAGCTTTACTTTTGTTTTAGCCCCTTAAAGGGAGGATATAGTCCCCTAAAATGAAGGGTATCACCTTAGGTATTCCCAACACTGCCTTATATCACTGTGCAATGAATCCTTTTTCTGTATAGGAGTAGGGAATAAATAACTTCTACAGTTAAAGCAGTAGAATTTTTTTTAAGGCTTTATTTATTTAAAAAATTAAATTGCAAACCCCAAACTTCACACCTGTCCCAAACCTTAAAAGAGAAAGCTGTGGTTTAGGATGCCTGAGACAAAATGTGTTTACAAAGAAGTATTTACCCTGATCTTACATTCTCTGAAACCAGTGGCAAAATTTTTACTTCCCCTGGTTGTAAAAGCTGGAAAGAGATCAACATCTTGAACTGATGATAATGATGAGGAAGCCAAAACACCTCAGACTATAGGTCAAGCTTGGAAAGTAATGGCAGGAGGCAGGCAGTGTGTTACACAGACCTCTGGAAGCCAATATGTAGGTGGTAATACACTTTCTTTCCTGTAACAAGCCATTCTTGAAACAGTGTGGGGTTCCCTCCATGTGCACTGCCGTCCCCAAGCTTTCACAGATGGCCACAGCATTTCCAAGTTGCGTTGTCTTAGGGGAAAGAACATGCTTAGTCCCCAGCAAATGTTTATTTTATAACATAAAGCAGGGAGGCAAAGAAGGAACAAGCTGTTTTTTCTTGTTGACTTTGAGGATTTTGCTGGTACCAGCCTCTCACTTCCTCTTGCCCAGGGGCAGCCTGTGTATTTTCCGAGTGTCAGGGTGGTAGCCCTCAAGCTGCCAAGTGCTAAGTGCGGTTGATCAGTATCATTAGCAGCCCCAAGTAATTGATTATCGTCTGTGGCTGCGTATTCAGAGCAAGCACACAGCCAATGGCAGTCACTTAATCTGTCATGCCTGCATGTTCTTGTCCTCCTGAGATCTATCAGCTCTGTAGCCTCTGACCCCGTCAGGAAAATCACTGATGGCTGCTTCGTGTTTACTGTGTACCCATTATGTCACCTGTATTAACCAGCTGAACTGGCTGCAGTGTACAGGGGAGAAGGATTTATACCGGCAATAGCAGAGTTTTTAAGTCTTCCTTTTCATGCATATCTGAGCCTGGATTTTTGTGGGAAGAGGGGGTGGTCTGTACATGTACACTGTTCAATTATTTTTCTGGTGTTAGTATTAATTGCAAGACTCAAAATAGGTTGATTAGAATAAGACCTCACAGGGGTGTTTATAATTCAGATTTTAGAGATGTGACTAATGAATAACAACCACAGCTAATCAGTTCTCAAAACTGATGGTAATGAGCAGAAAAGGGGGAGGAAGACAACCTGTATCTCTGCTAATGCATTTTTTGAGCACTGCAGTGGAAGATGGCAAGGTCTCTTAAAAAGTGTTTGACTTGGATGGAGTTCTTGATTTTTCACAAGAAAAGTCATTTTTTAAAGCAATGCTTGAAGATTAATTTTAAATAATCAGTTGCCAATTACAGCCTTTCATGTTAGGTTAGCATTTAATTGTTGGAATGGTTTGGAGACTCAAGGCTTCTTATGGCATCTTTGGGCTTTTTTTTATAAGTTGGGTTTTTCCGCATTCAAAGCTGCTACAAAAATGACAGCACTGAACACTGGAGTCCTTTATTCCCAGAACTGGCACCGGAGGGGCATTGGCAGTGCATTTTTTTCTCTGTGTTTCCAATATTTTTGACCTCAATGGAGGTCATTTCTTAGAGATGAGATGATGTAGTAACTCTCTGGCTATAATCTGGTCAGTCCTCTGCCTCTGTGCACATGTTTGTTTAACCATGTAGTGAATTTTCTGTCCTGAATAGGATAGAACTTGAAGTGTATCAGATGCTCCTGAACTGGAAGTTCAGTCAGGAATGATCCTGATCCACATGGGAATTGGGATAGTGTTAGCCTAGGAAAATGCCTTTCAAATCATAGTCAGACATCTTCATGTCAACTCTCTGTGTTTCTGCTGTGCACCATACACTTGTAAGGAGAGAATTTCCTACCAGCTCTTTCAGACTGTGTGCATTTTAGTTTATTTTTTTTATACTGAAGGACACATTTGTTATCAAAGCGTGTTCCCTGCAGTTGAACAAATAATTCCACCAGTGAGACTGCTTGTGGAAGGAAGGCAAGAGAAGAAACTGTCCCTGGCTGGTGAGGCACTTGTACAAGTTTCAGTGCCCTCAGGGGGGCTCTGCAGATGCCTGCTGCCCTTAAGGAAAAAAACAACACCAAACACGATTTCAGGAACCCAGTTTTGTCATTTGATATACAGCTGAACTGCCTGTTTGTATATTTTGTCTTAAAATAATACTATAGAACCCAACTGAGTGTGGGCATGAGGATCAGGTTCCTCTTTTGGCAGTGAGCAGTGTGGTTTCTAAATAAAACTAATGGTAGAAATTAGTTGTGTTTAATGCTTCAAGTACTAGGGCAAAGAGTACACTAAGGCCAAGGTTATTCCAGTAACTTATGTCCAGTGTGAGACTTTGGTGGGGTGAGACAGGCACGTCTATATGTCTCCTGCCTGTCTACTGCCTGATCCCACTGTTTATCATTCACAAGTCTGGCTGAGAAGCAGTTCAGATGGAAGCTTACTTGTTTTGGGGGACAGAAAGTTCAAATTGAGGAGCACTCTCGTGCAGTCCATTGCGCAGCTGCGTGAACATTACTGCTGACATGCGACAAAGATGTGGAGAGCCAGGTAACCCTCACCTGTGAAACAGGTCTGGTAGGTTGACCTATGGACGTATGGGTGTTTATGCAAGAGAGAGAGAGCAGTCAGTTTAGAAATTTTTCTATCAGCAACGAAGTTTTCTGCTTCAGAAGCATTTTAATGAATAATTCTGTTTTCTGCAGAAAGTTGAGCCTTTTGTTGATCAAACAACACTAAGCAACTTTCTGTAACTCTTAAGTATTTCACATGCATAAGCATACATATATTATCAGTCAGTATATAATAGAAATACAGAACATTCTTAAATCATGAGCAGTTTTGCAGAAGTCTATAATTTTTTTATGTTTTCCTGAACTTAGTAATAGTTACAGCTCCTTAGGATGGCACTAGTCACTGCAACAACCCCATTTTTGTCCAGTGTCAATGACACAATGTGGACATTGAATCCTGCACCTGATGAAAACTATGTCAGTCTCATAAGATTTCTGGATACCTTCTTCATAGTTCTGTCAATCTCCTGCATTATTAAACTTTCCTAGGGTTCAGAGGCCCTAGTACCAACTTACTGCATTGATGCCAGTTGCTGTATAACTTCCTTTGAGACTGAATGTAACCCTTCCATAGCCTCAGCTTTAGAGTTTGCAGCAGCAGCAGCAGGACTTATGTGAACACAGATCCAGCAGCACTGGCTCCTTTACTGGCTGAAATTTTTAATGAGAAAAAGGCTCTTTGCTCAAAAAGCTGATGTGGGTGCACACCACTTAAGTCCATATCATCTCCTGGGCCAGTGCTTGGTGTGAAGACATGTGTGAACTTTGCTACTGGAATGTGAACATCACATCTTAGGAACTGTAGAGAAGGGAAGGTAGATGTTGGAAGGGTTGGGGGGGAAGAAGGGAGCAGTTTTTCTTTTTTAGCTTCAGCTGCAGACTCTGAGGAAGAGAAGGCTTTTCTTTATTCTTTCAGCCTCTCCTTTAATTTATTTGCTGCCAGCCCTGGCAGGATAATCCTGCTGAACAGTTAAAAACATATATTTTATATTGCAGCTGTGATCTTCATGAGAGCAGAGATCTGAGGGACAGAGCAAACTCATGCAGGAAACACCTTTATAAATGCACAGTGCTTTTATTTCTTACAGTGGTGTGCACGTGTGAACACTACCTAAAAGGGAGCAGTGGAGCCAGCATTACCTTGTATGCAGGAGGGGGAGAGAGGAGAGATGGAGATGCAGATCATTAGTCATTTATCTGCTCAAGCAGCTTCTTCCTCTGCCAGGGCAGGCAGCTAGTACTGGCAGGGGCAAAGTCCCAGAGCCTCATCATTCATAGAATCATAGAACGGTTTGGATTGGAAGAGACCTTAAAGGTCATCTCATTCCAACCCCTATGCCATGTGTAGGGACATCTTTCACTGGACCAGATTGCTCAAAGCCCCATTCAACCTGGCCTTGAACACTTCCAGGGATGGGGCATCCACAGCTTCTCTGAGCAACCTGTTTCAGTGCCTCACCACCCTCATAGTAATGAATTTCTTCCTAATATCTAATCTAAATCTACTCTCTTTCAATTTAAGGTATTTGCCTCAAAATTACCCTGGCAATTTAGAGACTAAGAACATGAAAAAAATTCATTAGTGATCTCTGTTCTGTTGGGCCCATGGACAACCCTCCCTCAGCCTTGCATACACTCAGCCGTGAGTCTGTCATATAAACCAGGGGTCTTCCAAGAAAAAAAACAGTTTAATACATGTAGAAAAGATACTGATTGACTTTGTCCAAAGTAGTTACAGTTTAAACTGTAGGAAATTAAAGCAATGCAGAGTTTTGTACAGAACGTCTTGGCATGTACCTCAAATTCTGTGGGTATCAGTATATGTTTGAATCCTTGAAGTCACCCCTTTCTTTTAAACCAAGAGAAGATGGGACAGGAAAGAGAAGGGCATTTTTAACAAGTTTTTAACAGTTAAGCTTTGAAATTTGTATGTCTTGGCACCCAGGTAAAAGGCTGTTTTTACAGCACATGTAAAATGACCAATAAATGGTGACATTAAAGACAGTATATGTCTGTACAAGTAGCTTTGAGCTTGAGCCTAGTAACAAAATAGAGCTGGTTCTATCTCAGGCCTGCATAGTAAAGCCACGTTGGCAACGGTGTGTCAGCCTGTAACATTTACTTGGCCTGCTAGCGTTGTGTGAGAGCAGCTAAAATGTGTCTATATTGGCAGTAAAGTGTGATAATCAATCGAATTAAGGCAGTTCACTGGAAACAGCATTTTTTCCCTAGTCTGAACAGTCCCTGGGGAGTTTTTCTGAAGTTCAGTGTCTGATACTGTGCTCTCGAAATGGAGGCAGGACAATCTTGTCGTTCCTTTTTTTAGGCACGTCCTCCAAGCACGCAATGAAAGCAGGTTGAATTTGGCCGTGCAGCCTGGCCAAGGGAATTGGCTGCTAATAAAGCCGAGGTATGGAGGGCTTCCCGGTGCCTGTGGACATCTTTGCCAGGCAGCACTGGGGTGGAAGGTGGCAGCAGGGCACCAGGAGGTTCATGACCAGCCGGAACAGTGCCCTCGGAGTGACTCAGGCCACGCTCCCGCTGGCGTGTCGCTTCAGTCCGGGATGTCATGCTGGGCGATGCTGTTAAAGCCGGGGTCTATTTGTAGACATGCCAGCCAGAAAGCCCTTTTCTGGAGTTTTTGTCTTGGTTTGAGGAAAAGCTCTGTAAGCTGCACTTTTAAAAATGCCCTTGGCTGGTGGCTACACTAGCTCTGCTGGCAGATGGCCTTTGTGTGAGTGCACAGATCTGGTTATAGGGAATCTATTCCACACTGTATTTAGGCGGTGCCTTTGCTGTCTGCATTTTCTTTTCCTTGCCACTAGCAACAGAGACACTATGCTTGTTTTGTGCTTAAATCCTCTTTATATTCTTTATTCTCTGAAGAAGCTGGATTAAAAAAAAAAATGTTTTGATGGTAGTTAACCACTGAAGCAGATTTTTATTTTGTCTAATTCTGTTTAGGTAGCAGAAAAGGTACTCGGATGACAGGAGCAGATAAACCTCTCAATTGAATAGACGGATTTTCATTTTTAAGTGAAAAAAACTGTGTTTCAGATTCTAAAAGCATGCAGGCCTTTGGAATTTGACTACACCTGGGTTACAGTTGATATTAATGTGCATTACTGGGGGCAGAGGAAAGTCACAGCCTCTGAAGCAGTAATTTACTGTGCTTCAGCTCTGAAAGAGTCTTATCTGTCTATAAACGGGAAGGCACAGGAAGCTGAAGAACCTTTCAGAAAAATATTTTGTTCTACAACATGACTAAGAAAGAATTTCCATCATTAGGATATATTTTGCTGGAAACAACAAATTCTTTTATGTAAATCTTGAGCTCCCCTTTTAAAGTTCCTTGTGAACAGTGTTGTAGAGTGATCCCCATGAATTCCAAATGCATACAGAAAATAGAGAAGTGAGAACACAGCCTGTTGTTTTTCTTTGATAGTAGTTCCCTTTTCTTTTTTTGTTTTATTTCCAGTGGAAAAGCAGATAAATTCAGGGTGTACTTAGAAATGTCAGCGGGCTGACTGATACTATCCCATTACGTGTCTCTGGAATAAGCTTGCTCTTCCTAAATATGAAATATCATTAGATTTAGTTGGGATTTACACTAGTAATGCTGACACAAAAACTTGGATTTTCATTGGTATGCAAAAAGGCAATTCTTTATGAATATGAACAAATGCATTTAAATACCTGTTATATATTCCTGGCATTGAGCACCAAAATTTCTATGGAAGATAACACCACTGCAGGAAGATTTATTTGTTAACCTTTTAGTAGGACACTTATAAAGTAAAATCTACTTATTTCACTTGTCCATCAAAATATGAGTTACCTTGAATGAAATAGTAAAATTTTGCAACTCTGTATTAGGACAGGAACAGATCAATGCTGGGGCTGCCTTGGGAATTGCATTACTTTAATGTAACTCATTCTGGGGGAGGTGTCTTGTTTATGCTTTGGTTTATTGCTTTTAGCTGATATGAGTATCGAAAAGACACCAGCAAGACGATGATTTACACAGTATTGCTGGTGAAGGGAAGGTGTTGGTTGGCTGTAAAATCCAAGCTAGGAGGGCAGGCCTGCAGTGTGCTCAGCTTGGCCATAGCAGCCCTGACTGCTGGGGAATGGTTGCTCTGAACCCCAGATCATGGCTGTGCTGGGCACTTTGCAGAATGAGATGTATCATGATCAGCTTGGGCCTAGAAGTGCTCAAGTGTGTCAGAGGGAAGCTGGTGAACTCTGTCAATGAGTAACTGGGCAAAGGATAAAAAGGATTTATGGTGGGAAGCAATCAGTAGCATTAAAAGCAAACAAACAAGCAAGCATCGTAGTGCTTTGGATTTCTCTGTGTTAGGAGAAATTCCTTAGGCCAAACAGTTCCATGTATACATCCTTGATGTCATTGTACAGACCATGAGACTGGTTTGTGCAATTTCCAAAAACAAAAACAAAACAAAAAGCCAGCGGGGGGGGGGGGGAGGGAAGGGGGGTAGTCCTTTACTTCTCTGGAAAGAGGAGTCAATTCTAAACTTTTGTTCATTTGCAACAATACGTAGGGGCTCTGCAGCGACTGCCTGAATGTTAAATTATAGCGCTTGTTTTACTCTTTATGTCTGTGTCTCCTATGACGCAGTTTGTACCAGCAACATCTGAATGCTTTGGCTTACTTTGAAAGACTAGGAGAGTTAAGGGTCTTTCATGAAATAAAAGAAAATCCTGAAAATAGCCTTCTGTAATTTCTGAATTGTATTCTTAGCGGTATTAGCATATAGCTGGAGTTAATTCATTTGCATTAGTGAAAAAGTCAAAGCGAGAGCAGAATTGGGCCCTTTTGAAAATCAAGTCAGAGTCGTATCTGATGCAACTCCATGTCGGCTTTGAACGGGAAGCCTGTCACATTGCTTGTGAACCTGGAGACGTGGATGTGTCGCACCCATCCCGAACAGAAGCTGTGTGGCATCTCAATTGAGAGGGTTGAACTCAGAATTGGACGGGGGCCCCTGGCTTTCCAGCCACCCCAACTGTGGCCAGAACCAGGGCACAGGATTTGCTGAGGTGATCCAGCCAAGTCTGTTCTGTACAGTGTTTGGGGCAGAGACCCATCCCTCCTGCCCGGCCGTTCAGCATCACCATCCACAGAGCCCACGCTGAGCTGGACTCTCCTGCTTTCAGAGTTCATCTGCTCCCCCCAGACTCTGGTGTTGCTTGTCTCTTGCCCCGTGTAGGCATAGCTTTAGATATTTGTTATAGGTTTGTATTTTGGGGGAATGGGGGGGTAGTCAACAGCGTTGCGGGATCTGAGCACATAAGTGCCATGGATTTCAGAAGGAACTGAGTGCAAAGCTTGCACAGATGCTTTGGAAGTCCTGGGAGATGATATAGTGAGGTCTCCAAGGAGGAATTTTTTCCTCTACCTGGCTATCACAGTTATTCTTTGGCTAAAGCAGGAGGGTTGATAACCCATACAAACTCATAGCAAAATTATAAATCTCCTTACTGTGAACATGTATGACTTTTTTAAATCTTTTGAGACTTTGTCTCAGCAAGGCATTGAGCATTATTTTTAATCATACTGCCCTTTAGATATATTTCCCATTAAATGTCAGGGTCCTTGTTTATTTTTGTTTAAGAAAAAAAAAAAGGCAAGAAAAAGGGAGACAGACCTTCTTTAAAGCCTGTATTATTGGATATACTTTTTATCATGTCAGTCCTGACCTGAGTTCTCTCTAAACTTAATAGTTACAATCTCTAAAACCCTTCCTCAGATGGAAACTTCTCCGTGGCTGTAATAACCTGTATTCTTTTTGAAATGAGGTAGCAAGTACTTGAGCTTGAGTGTACATGGAGGCTTTACTTATTTCCTTGTATTAACACATTCTCCCATCCTGTTGTTCTGTTTCTTTGCCAATTCTTTGTCCTTCTGTACAGAGCAGGTGTTTTCACTCCACTGCCTACAGCAATGCCGAAGAATTTTCCAGAGCAGTTGGAGTTAAGATAACATCCATCACCGGGTATGGGGAAACCGCCGCTCTTTATGTGCATTACCTTGCATTTGTCTACCCTGAGTGTCAGCTGATCAGGGAATATTTCCTCAACATCTCTGGAAATTATATAGTTATTGACAGAGGGGAAGAGAGAGGATAGAAATTAAGTGGTCACAACATTTGCTGAATATTTGCTAGCAGAGAGGGAGGGCTCCTTTGAAATGAGACCAGTTCTCACAATCTCATTTCTCTGTGCTGTTCTCTCTCTCTCTCTCTCTCTCTCTCTCTCTCTCTCTCTCTGTCTCCCTCTCTCTCTCTCTCTCAAGTGACAGGATTAGGGAAGGCATGCAAGAAATTTCCTTTAGTTCTCTTCATTCTGGGGAGACAGGGCAGTGTGAAGTTGGTGTTGCAGGACTTGTGTGTAGGGACTGTTTCAGGGCTTCCACTTGCTCAGGGAAGGGAAGGTGGCTCCCCTGCTCAGGGATGGGGTGGGAAAGGCAAGAGGAAGCTGGTGGCACACACTTGCCCCAAAAACTGTAAGACCTGTAAGGGCAGAGCTCAGAGCAGGCCTTCCAGTATGCAAGAAGACTTCCAGGGTTAGGAGCCTGCCCTTACGTTCCTCATGCTTATGGGTAGATTCCTCACCAAGACAAGATTTTTGGAAAAACCTTTTCTTCCTTCAAAGAAAACCAGATAAAACTAATGTAGATGTTTTTAGTTCCAACGCAGAACAAATACCTTCTGAAGACTTGTGCTTGTCTTATGTTAGGAGAGGCACTGCTCGGCCACTGGGGGTAAAACTGGTCAGTGCAGGGGCACCCAACTGGGCAAAGGCTGTGTTTGCTACCACAGTGGACTTTTTGAATCACATTAAATAAAAAGAAGGGCAACTGTAAACCCCCTTGGGTTTGGTTGCCTGTAGTTGTGAAGGCACAATTTTGAAAGACTTAACCTGATTTTTACAAAGCACTACCCAGAAAGCTCAATTCAATTTTTAGTTGTTTGAGCCAAAATTCAGATCTGTTTTCCATCCCAAGCATCAGGAGCTTCACCACTGTCACTCCTGTTTCCTCTCTATACCATGGTACATTTTTTTAAAATATTGTCCAGGAAACTCTAGGGCATGTGAAAGTTCATTTTCTAAGAGATTTATATATAGCCTTGTTGAAACTTCATTGATATTGTGGATTGATGTAAGTACATATGTATTTAGGATATGTGTCTGTAAACTTTCTAGGCAGCCTGTGGCAAATGAAAACAGAATGTTTCAAATGTGTTTCTGTCTTTAAAGACCAAACACACCAGCTGAGCCATCTACAGTTCCCGTTGCCATCCAAACCCCGAACTCTTCATGCTAAAGCAGTCGGGGTGAACCGGTTTTGAGCACCGCCTGTAGCTGAAGATTTGGCATATGAACTATAATTTTTGTTGTGTGGATGACTTTTAAACAAAAGTGATCATTCTTCAAATCAAGTTTCTCTTATTTCTTGCTGGCTGTTCCTGTGTTTGATATGACACCAAAAGGTAGCAAAGCACAGTTTTAAAAGCATCTTTCTTAAATGTGTGTTTTTGTTCAAGCTCGTGCTTCTCCCTGAGCACCCATCTGCTTTGGGCTTGTAAATGGCACAAATCACTTTGCAGGCAAGTAGCAACCATGGAAAAGTGCCCATGGCTGCTGGTGAGATCAGGATGACACATGCAGAGAGGAAGGCTGATCTTGGCTTCTCTCCATGGGGAGGACCAGCTCCTGAGAGACCCATGGATTTCAACTGTAGCCTCAGCTCTGATGCTAAGCTTCCAAGGAAAGGGGAAACTTAAACACTGTTAATATCTCTGTGTTAGTTTGCCAAAGCACCTGCTACTGCACCACTTCACTATGGCATGTACTGGGCTGAGTGAGTTTTGGAAAGCAGAGTAGGGATGGAAATGGTGCACTGCAGTGTTTTCATTAAATACTCAGCTTTTCTTTTTTCCCTTCT
>NW_016690262.1:3552559-3817945 GCF_001604755.1 Lepidothrix coronata
ACATCTTTTAAATACCTCCAGGGATGGTGATTCCACCACTTCCCTGGGCAGCCTTTTCCAATGCCTGACTACTGACTACCCTTTCCATGAAGACATTTTTCCTGATATCCAATCTAAACCTCTCCTGGTGCAACTCTCACTTGTTATCTGGGAGAAGAGACTGACGCCCCCACCTCACAGCAGCCTTCTTTCCCCCCTTTATCTCTCAAAGGATACTCCCTCTCTTTCATGATGTACTACTGTGTGGTCTTGTTATCTTTATAAAATGCCCTCTGAGGATATATGTCCAGGGACCTCTATACATGGCATTAAAATAGTTTTCTGCTTATAAAGTTACATCGTCAAAGTTCCTGCCTATGGCCCGTTGCAAAGTGGGTGTTCAGAATGCAGTGTCTCTTCATCAGGGAAAGATGAAACGTGTTCACTGCCAGATTACTGTTTAAAGAGAAATCACTCAGGTGTTATAATTGGAATGCCCAAATCGTGGGCTGAGTTCCTCCTCCTTGGGGTCCTGTTGCAACTTTGATATACAGACTTTGTCTAAAGGTTTTGAAGGCAGAAAGCCTGCCAGCAAGAATAGTAGCTGAAAGGGGGAAGATCAAGATATCAAAGAGAATGGTACTGATGGAGGAGAAGTCTGCAGTGACGAGGCTCCTACGGATCTTTTCCTTTCTCCTTCCCAGGATTCAAGAGCTCTCTTCCCCAAGCAGAAATTTAAAGGGGAAGCAGTGGGCATTAATACTTCCTGCTCCTCAAGATGCAAGTGGCCCACCAGAGCCCAGGGAGGAGGGAAGAGAGAGCGAGCTGTAATTTACTTCTTTCCTTGCTGGCTTCAGTGAACGTGGCTCACCATGGGTCCCTTTCTTGCTCTTGTAAAATACATCTGAATTCGGTGGCAGTATAAATGTGATTAATTTCTGGTCTATGTTGAAGGGCACAGAGTGGTGCTGTCTTGCTCCTGGGCTTGCTCAGATATACACTTCATGTATCACTTACCTACCATGCAGGGTGGTTATGAGGATTAATTAGTTAATGTTTGTACAGCACTTTGAAGATGTAATGCACTATTAGGCTTTAGTCTCTGCTTGATGCATGAGTAGAACACCCATTAATGCTAATGGAGGTTGCATGCATTCCTCTAGCAGGGAATACATAAATGCTAAATAAAATTCTAATTATTATTGTATTTCACAATATTACTTGATCAGGCTTTTGTAATTCAGCTTTTTTTTTAATTCATAGCTTGCAGAAATAAAAAAAATGTTCTTAACTTTGAATCTTGCTTTCAAGATCAAACTCCTTCAGCCTGAAATAAGCAATCATCCTTTGTTCCTCGTGTTTCATTGTGTTCTTCCCCTCTTTGTATCTTGTGTGTCGTCTGACCAGAGGTAGGTTTCTGTGTTCTGCAATTGGCAGAGGTATCTTGCTAGGTGAGGAAGCAAACTCACAACACCTAGCACAAATAGTATTTGATTACTGCTAATTACAGTGCTGTCACATAGACAGTAGGAAAGAACGATGGCTGGCTTTGTCAAATAGCAATGAAATAACCTGCTGTCTGTCTACTGACTTAATGGCTTTAATTGCCAGCGCATAATCAAGATCTGGTGAATTTGTTTGAACATATCAGCAGGCACCAAATATTTCAATTAAGATCAAGTTGTATAACTAGTGTTGCTCTAGCTAGAGCAGAATTCTGGTAAATCCAGGGTACCCATTAGCAAGAGCCAGCAAGCAAACTGACAGCTGGGTTGGTTTTTCTTCTTTTTTTTTTTTCAGACTTTGAGTAACCTTCTCCTCCTCTGCTGCTACTTGGCCCTTGTAGGTGGTTCCCTTTTATTTTCTTTCACTCTGGTTTCTTTCTCGGGATGATGTCTTCTGGAAGAGTTCATGCACTGTAGGCTTTCTACTGTGAATCCTTCCCCCCAGTTCACTCCAGAACACGCTGCAAGTGAGGACTGGGGTGTGGTGTGCCACTGAGACAACAGAGGACAGTCTGTCTCAAGCTCTTGATGAAAGCTCACTGCAGCAGTGTGAAGTGCATGGTAGTCTAATTGTCCTTGCAGAAAATAATAGAATCATAGAATATCCAGAGTTGGAAGGGACAGATGAGGATCGAGTCCAACTCCTAGCCCTGGAGCAAAAGAATCATGTTGTGTGCCTGAGAGCATTGTCCAGAAAGAAAATGACAAAAAGGAAAAGCTGTGGCCTCGCTCACCAAAGGTGGCCTTTTTCTTCCATGAAAATGATAGAGCTTTTTTTCCCTTTTGTCCCTCATCCTCTTTCCAGAACAGACTCTTTCAAGAAATCAGTCCCTTTCCTATAGCCCAGTGGATGATACAAGAGTTTGGGATAAACGCTTGAATTTGTTCAGCTTTGAGAGCTGAATTTGTCCCAAATTGTCAGAAGGCACTTTATTTACATCAAAGTCTCAATCAAAGATTTTTGCTCTGTCTTTGAAGGATCCTTCCTTCGGGGATTCACGCCCATTCAACCAGATCATTAGCAGCTTCTTAAGCACAGAAGAACAGGTCCCTGTGATAAAATCTGCAAGGCCATGACCTGGACTTGCCTTTGCTCTTTCATTAACGGCTGAAACAGGAATCTTACACTTCTCTGAGACTGCTTTGAGCATTGGATCCTGTAGACTACCCTTACCTGTCCACATTTAATCACGACATTTGAAAAGACCCACCTGCACCAAGTCATGCCTATTTACATCATCAGTTTTCATTTCGTTACTTAGTTGAATTTTCTGGTTTATTTGTGTGGTTCCTATGGCTTGTTGCATGGAAGGCATTAGTCTGTACTGGTGGGTGGATGTTCTTGACACAGAGAATTCTCACTGAAATTGATCTTCTAAGCTTTGGTGGTTATAATTCTTGCCTTGACCCCAGGAGAAGTGACCTTTACTTATCTGTATGTTATTATCTTATCTATGACACTCTTTTACCTTCATCCACATACTACTCAGTGCAGCTTTGCTTGACCCCAAGACACAGCTATGACCTGTCTTCTCCCTGCCTTCATGAGCCCTGTAATTTTAGGGATCACGCTCAGCAGGCATGAGCTCAAAATCTGGCATGCAGAAAATCACAGGTTCTTTCTGTTTGTTCTGAAGGACCTTTAGAAAGTTGTACCCGCCCCCTGCTTAGTTCTGGCAAAGCTGGAGTCATTCGTGCATGTGTTTAGTGGGAGCTGTCAGAGCTCTACAACTCTCTAGATCAGACCTGGAGTTTGAGCTAAAAACAACCCCAAAATGCAGAGATTATGTATGACAGACAGATTTACATTTGCAGAAAGGCAGAAAATTAAGCCAGAGTTTTCTTCCTCCAATTTTTTTTTTTTTTAAAGTTGAAGAGAAGAAACCAAGGGCACTAAACACTGACACTACTTTTGTTTCTTTTGGATGTGCGTGCATACGTGCTTCAATGAGTTTTCAATATTGTAATGGGTTCTATATATGGATATTTTAAAGGTGATATCGTAGTAATAATAGGGTGAGGCAGAGATGCTGAGCAAGGTCAGTGGGCTTGCATACTGACAAAGTTGAAGAGTGGGAGGAATGAGGAGGGCTTGTGAGAGTACATCCTTTGTGCTTGCTACCGCTGAATCTAAATTTAGCTGATTTTGGGAAACTTGAATCACAAAGAAACCTGCACTTTTTAAAAAATCGGATTTTCTTCACATTTCTTTCTTTTTTTTTTTTTCCTTTCCTAGATACTCAATTTTATTGTCCAGCTGAAATAACTCAGGTATCAATCACACAGTTGCATTTTTCTCAATGATATCACACAGAACTAAATTACATACTGCAGTTATGGAGTTTGCATCTCTACCAATACAGAAGATGCTGAAATAGCAGCTGCCAAACCACTGCACATAAAAGCTACCACTTTGATGGACAAGGAACAGTCAATGTTCCCTATTTCTGAAGGGGAAAAATAACAAAAGAAAACAGAGGTTTTACACTCTGTTCTTTTGCTAGTGTGCCTTCCATTTTCCGTATCTTACTAACTCTGTCCCATATAGATAGCACAGTAAGAAGTTCCATATTATGAAGTTCCTCTCTATTTCCTGCTAGATAAATATCCACCCTTTGGAGGATGCTGTTTCTGTTGGTTTTCCATTTCTCTGTTGGTTTTCCATTTCACTGGTTGACTGTAGGCATTGGTGTTCTTAAAAGTACAGGCCAGATGCTTGGAAAGGGTAAATCAGCAAAGCAAAGCAGCTGCTTCTGCTTTTGCTACCCCAGGACCCCCTTTTTGTCTTTTTTTTTTTTTGTCTACCCTTGGAATATTTTGTAGCTCTAAGCAAACTTTGCTAATATGGTTATTGGTGATCATATCTTCATTAGTTCGTCTTGCCTATAATTTCTCCAGCATTCCTGTTGTCTTGTTTGCTTCTGTTCAAGAGCTGTAAGTTTTGGTAATTTTTCAAGTTGTCATCTCACGCTTCCAAAATCACCAGATTTGCAAAAGTACTGTCTTTGAAGAAAGTGTCTTGTACTTCCTGGCAAAGAGGTTGCATCCAGCTTTTTAAAAAACTTTAAAGTCCAGTTTCCTTCTAATTATTTTCTGTAGTAAGAAATAATCTGCACTGGTGCAAGATGTTTGTCTTTGGGAGCTCTGCTAGGTAGTGGTGTAGTTAGAAGTTCTGCTCTCAGTCTGTGTCCTCTTTAATATTAATGAGGTGTAGGGATTGTGTGGATAGCAGATGTGTGAAATCCTGAAGGTTTTTACATTGCCTTTTAAATTCAGTCAAAAATAGTACTCCAGAAATGCTCCTACCACGAAGAATTGTTGGGGATGCATGTGCATGGGTGGTGAGAGAGGTAGCAGAGAGCTTGCAACAAGTGAGGCAGAACAGAGCAGGGATAGGCACTACTAAGGTCAAATTCCTCAATGTGCACTCTACTATTTTGATTATTTTTGTAATTCTCATTTTATCTTTGCTGGTGAAATTTCTTGTTGGATGCCCTTCCACAGAAAACTTAGTAATTTTCCTACATAGTTAATATTCAGATATAAAAAAAAACTATTACAGTTTAAATGATGAATAGATGCTAATTTATACATATATACATATACTCAGAATGCCTAATTAATGAACTTCTGTGTCAGTCACGGATATGCAAATTATTATATTTTGCGACTCTTATCATAATTGTGTTGCCCTGCTGGCTTCAGTTTGGAGGAATGTTTTTACTGCAGTTTAGGAAAGGATATGAAAGACACTGAGCAACAAAGCAGTAAAGAATGTAACTGCTGTGCTGATCAATCGAAACTAGGTAGATCCTGGCTGTTTTCACGTGCGCCAGAGGCATTTTTGAAGCAGGAGCTAAGTTAGAGGGTCTGAGCAGCTCTCTGGAGAGCTCACCCATCCCTGTCCACTGTACAGGGAGCTTACTGGACTGATGCCTAGAGTGAAGTGATATTGGGAGCTCATTGTGAAGCCATTATTTCTCATTTTTCTTTCTCTTAGCCGTGGATGCAGGCGTTTTTTAAAGTAAAAGATTCCCAGTGTATTTTATTAGGGCTTGTGGGTATGTTTTGCTACATAAATAATTCTACACTCTAATTATGGAGGACATTAATAAAAATAATGATTTTCTGCTGTGATATGTACTTGCATTGAAGTTGGTCCAAATTTGCAATTCTTGGGACTTGGACAAAAGAAAATGAACAATGTCACTTATTCTTATGGCTTTCTGGTATCTTGGACTGAAAACAGCTGGGAGGAAGGAAAAAAAATCTAAACTTGAAAAAATTCTTACAATTACTGGCCTTGGAAAACATATTTTTGAAAAAGGAATTAGTACAAGCTTGTTTCTAACACTCCAGCACTTGTATCAGAGTGCTGTATGCACTGAGGGATTCCTGGGGCTGAGAGCAGCTATTTCATCAGGTCCTGGGTACTTTTTAAAGGCCTCCCTTTGTCACCTTTATTCCATGGTAGAATTAGTTTGTGTTGTTTCACCTGAAGCTGTGTCTGTGAACAGGCACTCAGGGTCTGTAAATAGACGGTGGTGGTTGTGCCACAGCCCAGGAAAAGACTTGGGCTGAATGTCGCTTTGGGGAAGCTCAGATCTTGCCTCCAGTAAGGAGAGTTCATGGCTCTGCTCTTAGCGCAGCTCTTAAATCACCACTGGGATTTGCAAGAAGTTCACAGCAGCATAACTATCAAATCGTGCCTCCGAATTGATCCTGTGAGCTGGGACGTCGGACCCTGGCTGGGGAAGCTGTTGACTCTCGACACACAGCCTCACAGGACAGGGAGGCAGTGTGATCTGTACTGTTGTGCTCTTTCCTCCCTCATACAAGTTGTGACTGCCATGACACAGGTATCCAGTTCTTTCCCATGATAGCTGGGTTGCCTCAGTCATTACTGCGGCAGGAGTGCAAAGTTTGAGTCTGCGCCTCCTGACATTTCTACTTCTGTTTCTCCTCTTTGCCTGCTTGCATTGGCTTCGTGGTCACTTTTAGCCGTGTCAGCACATTGAAAATTGCTGACAGTAAACACTGAAGGCATGCATGCATGCTGCTGAAAAAAAAAAAAAGAACACACAAGGAAAACAGCTTTGGGTAAATGGTGGATTTGCTCAGTGTTAAATGTTCAGCAGCTTCCACTCACAGCCTGGAGCCTTCTGCTAAATACAGGGCTTGGAATTTTGTTTTTAAAGGGAATTGATATAGGCTGCGACACCGCTCACTTTTTCATAGGAGTTTTGGTATGTGCAGTAGGAGAGAGGTTCATTCTGCATCATCATGCTGTACAAAACACGAGAAGTGTTAAGACTTCTGAGCAGAGCAGCAGCCTCAGGCATGCGGGATCCTGGGGTTTGATCCAGGTAATTGGGCCGTCCATCTGCCAGACAGTCTGGGGATCAAAGAGGGACACAGAGGTCCGATGTTCTGTGTCATCATTGTCACGCCCACCTTCAGGAAGGTGAATGATGTAGAAACTGCACAGTGTGCAGATCAGCATTAAATGCTGTGTGCTGCAGCGGGCTTGCATTTTACACAGACTGAATGCTGGGAAAGTAAGAGCAGGAAAAGGGGCATCCTCATCCAGGGCAGTGTGGACTGGGGAAACATGCTTCTCTTGTAAGTACCCAAGCACATGCTGATACTTGCTAGCATCACCAGGGTATCCCTGTGTTCCTGCCGCTCTCCTTTAGGTTTAGCATGGCCTGGTTAGCCTGCAGGTGTGGAGCTGAGGAACTGGATTCTGCTCCTGCCAAACTTGCCTAGGTGCTGCAGTAGCCCATGAAATTGGCCACAAGGCCCAGAGCCCAGCTTTGAGCTGCATGTTGCCAGCGGCTGGGCTCAGTTTACAGAGTGCAGGGAGGGGCAGGCTGGGCTCAATCAAAAATGGATTTTGCTGGGAGCATGTTGCTATTTTTGTAAGAGTTTACCCAGCTGCTCTGCAGCCATTACAGCTGTCCAAAGCAGTTGTAGTGCACACCTTGCTGGAAACACTCATCCTGCCTGGTGTTGTCCAACCCCAGGACCAAGTCCACCTTTTCAGAGGCTTTTGCCAGGAGCCAGGCCACTTACCCACCCATGAGAAGCTCCTGCAACATGGGCACTGCCATGGAGGGTGACTCTAGAGCTTCCTTCTTGTTTACTTTGCACCACAGAGGTGGTGGAGGGTACAGATGAGCAGACCTGAAACCTGAATCAGAAACATATAGATAAAACATAGGCCAAAATCTCATTTCTCTAGAGTTGCAGGACAGATCCTTGTGGAAATTATTAATTATTCTGCCATGAATTGATGCAGGAGGATCAGGATTTGGAGCTGATCTATATTAAGAATATCTATTTAAGAAGATGGTTTCCAAACTCAGTTTAAATTTGGTGTGGTCTCATTTGTGCCAGCCAGCCACACTGCTTTTAGTATGAGCTAGTCCAAGCTGGCTTAAAACTCTGCTTTAGACTGAATTAAACAAAAACAACCCAAAGGTGATGGAGTCCTTACTGCCTTGCCAGTTCAAGGTAAAATGCCATGAGAAACAGGTGCTGGAAGCTGGATAAAGAGATTGATATTAGGGGAAAAGTCAAGGCATTTGTCTACCCTTTGTGTTCTGGGTGTGCTGTTGCCTGCTTGAGCCAACAGGCCTGGCAGAGGCTCCATCTTCCCTCCTGTGTGAAGTGGATGCCCTACTCCAAGCACTGTGTAGGCAAGGAATAAACAAACCAAAATGATTTGACACTAGTGACTACATTGAATCCCTGCTGTAAAGTTCCCTGCTTTGGAACTTCAAATCTTTCTTAAAGAATTCCTAGGAGGAGGCCAGCATATACTGACTAATTTTGTAAATCTTGCATTAAAAAGGGGGTTGTACATCGGAGAGGCTCCTGCTATATTTAGAATGAAACTCCATGCTCCCACTGTCAGGATGGGAGCTTAATTACAGCATGCTGCAAACTTTGCTTTTGTGAAGGATATTTTTCTGCACTGCTTGCTTCAAAAAGCACAGTTTTGCTGCTATTTTTATGACGCTTTTGTAACAGCAGCGGGAGTTGAAATGGGTTAGGTGAAACTTGAGAAGGATTCTCTGACAAAACCAGTGATAGTATCTGTGTGGTTCCCAGCGTGTAACTTCTCACCAGCTGAAATGAATCAATGTCAGGGGGAAGTTGTAGCTGGTTGCTGTTACTTTTTTTTTTTCTTCCTTTTTATTTTTTTCCCCCTCCTGCAACTTACAATTCGCTTTTCTATTACACCCCGAATTTTCTGTTCAGACTTTTAATATGGATCCACTTTTGGCGCTGTGTTTATGAGTGGGTAGCTGCTAGAGGATTGCAACAGAAAATAGAACTGATAAGTTTGGCAAGTTTTACATCCAAAAGCAATGAAAAAGTACACATGATTCAGCCTCCCTGCCTTAAGAGATAACTGGTAGTTACTTACAAGAATTGCCAAGCTGTAAGGAGACTTTTGTCCTTCTCAGAGAATTGGGATGTGCTGTGCAGAGGCTGGCATGCTCTGCTCCAGGGACTGGTGTTGTGTGGTGTGGTGGTGGTCGAGAGCCTGTGGGGTGTGTGTTGGACCTGAACAGCAAAGGATCTTAAGGCTGCAGAGGAAAATGTTTAGAAACAGGAAACCGGGAAGATCTGGGAGGAGTGGGGGCTGGGTGGTATGTTTTTGTTTTTTCTGAAGGATTCTTTCCCTCGTTCAGCAGAGTTATTATCTGTCTTCTTTAGCTGTGTGTGCATACAAGGTAACTCATGGTGGGAATGACATGCAGGGAAAGAGTTTTAGTTTAAGCAGCGTAAAAAACCCTTGATTTCTCCCCAGACAGCACTATGTGGAGGGATAGACATTTCTTACTCGGGTGGCACAATTTGCATATCCTGAATGTTGCTGAGGGTGAGGATTACAGCCTAAATTACATTGGCACCTTTCAGAAAGTTCTGAAATGTGATGCAGGATCAAGTTCCTATTACAGTTACTCCGAGAAAACTGCATTGCTGTTAGCACTCTGCGGCAGGAGAGGGTGCTTTGCACCAGCCAGGTGTTGGGTGCATCTCTTGGTCACCAGGTCCTGAAGACCCGAGCCCTTGGTACCTCTGGGTTAGCTATGAAGTCCTCAAGCCTGGCACACTCACAGGGATGCACAAGATGGGAACGTTACCTCCCGAAAACATCTCGCATGATTTCAAGGGCCGTTCCATACTGAAGCAGCAAGTCATGTGGGAGCCAAGCACGTGAACCTCATGGAAGCCCAGGTGTGAGGAGGCACGTGGCCCTGCGTGGAAGGTCAGATTTCTTTAGAGAAGTGTGCACGTTCCTCCTGCTTGCACAGTCGAGGCAGGAAGAGGGAAGTTCCCAGCAGTACTGCAGAGTGTGGGGACAGAGGGGGGGGGGGAACAGACAGCCAGGGGCAGTTTTTGCTGTGCAAAGGTACAATGGGGAACTAGGAGAGGATCTGTGCTGGGGGAAGTAAAGCAGAGCCAAGGTATGCAGAGCTGTGTGGCCAAACAAAGGAATTTGAAACTCCAAATTCAGTCTGCACCTAGGAAAAGATTCCTTAAAGAAACAAAGTAATTCAAAGTGAGCAGCATCTGCCCACCTTTTTCTTTCCTTTTTTTTTTTTTTAATATTGGTTTGAGCTGTCATAAAGTGGAAAAATCCCAATTTTTTTAATATCAGGAGAGAAGTTTTTCGAGAAAATATTTAATTTGTCAACATGTTACACTAAAAAGTAAATATGACATAACTTGCTGGAGGAAACACTATTTTCAGTTTTGCAAATAGTAATGTAAATGTTAAACTTGCTTTTATTTCCCCTCCTTGGTTTTTAAAAGGAAAATAAAATAATTGGCCAGATGTCTTTGAGATTTGATGACAGATTACGCAGTACAGAACTTTGACACCTGGTAGAAAGTCTCCTTTCTGCAAAGCTTTTATAATGTAACAATATAAATTCATCTATCTAAGGTAAACTGTTTTCCATCTCCATGAAACTCTCACAAATTTCTCCTATTAGCACAGTGTAAGGATTCTACTGAGGCCGCTCACCTGATGAGCAGAAAAGGTACACAAGTGGCACTTGTAAAATCCCAAAAGAGAGAGACTCTACCTGAAAATAATAATAATAATAATAATAATAATAATAATAATAATAATAATAATAATAATAATAATAATAATAATAATATAACAGAAAGCATTTTTAATTTAGCCAGGACCATGCTCAAAGACATTCCAGCATCTTACTAGAAAATTACTACTACAATACTAAACAACCCCAATGGCTGGGCACAGGTTAAACAATTCAAGATCATGAGGTGGTATTTTGCATGTGTGCTCTGTTTCTTGGCTTTATGTTAAGAGTATCATGGCTGCCCTCATGTGAGAAGGATGCTCATTTCCCATATAGCGGATGAAAAACTCCCTCATTTTCTGAAACACTGCAGGTTCCTCTGTTTCCAGAAACTTGCCTAAGTAGCATTGCTATCTAAGAGTCAAACAAATAAACCTTACTTGTTCCTACTTTCCCTGGGATTTTGGACTCTTGGCTCAAACAACGTTTCACACAGTGAAGGAAAGAATTTGTTGAGCTGAATTTATTAATTATGGGCCAATTTTGACATTCCAATTCTGTGCTTATCTATTCTAAGACAACAAAGCCAAGACCCTTATAATTCTAAAACAAAGCCAAGACCCTTATAATTCTGGTTTTATTTATTAACAGTGTGCCAGAACAAAAGTGGCATCATCTGGAAAAATAGAATGAATATTTTGCCTAGAACAACTCTGTGTGTTTATGTTTTTTTAAGCATAATCTAAGACATTAAGAAAAACCTTTCTGTCAGTGAGATCTAAGCATTAGTCTTTAGACAATTCTTGCTGCAGTAAAGACTTACATAACAATCTGATTGTTATGAGCAAAAATAATAAACTAGTAAGGATTAATAGAATACTTGGCTAGGAAAAAAAGAGAGTGACTGTATTGTGTTTCTGTGGTCTGTGTAGAGAAAAACTCTTCTGCAAAGGACCAATGCTTTTGGAAGAGAAGGGGTTGAAATGGATGATGTAATGTAGCTTCATAGAATAAATTTTTTTATTAATACCTTCCCCCAGACATTAAGTAAAGGGTAAAGCAGAGTTCCTTTCCTGTATGCTGCTCTATTTGCATGAAGGTACTTCCATGAATTTGACCGGTTGATGCTGAGAAATACCAACTTACTGAAGTAGACTGAGCAAAGGGTTTCATACACAGAACATCTTCACCTACTGTTAGTCTCTCTCCATCCCTTCTCTGCTCTTTAAAGGTTTCTCTAGCATCTCTGCATAAGAGGTAGTTTTAAGTGAGGATGCTGTGATAATTTGTTTTTTCCCCTGAAAGAAATAAAATTGCCGTATTCCTAGTCCAAGTATCAGTATGCTGCTTCAAGGAGAGCCGTATTATGCTGTTCATTCTCTCTTTAATGTATTGCTACTTTGTTGCAAGGTTACTGCTGGCACCTCAGAACCTGGTCTAGCAGCAATGGCCAAGTGGAAAATAGATGCCTTAAGGCTTTCTGATTTCTCCAGGTCCCCAGAGAAGTGTAAGTGGGTAGAAAGGAGGAGCAGGGAAGCACTGGAGAGGATGTTGTTCTGTCTGCCTCCTTCCTCCTAGAAGTTGTGGTGCTGGAAACTTCAGTCTGTTTAGGGCATAAATCTTTCTATCAGAGACTGAAATTTTGACAGGTCCAAGATAGAAGTAGCTTCTATGGCCTTCTCTTCCCAGACTCTAATGCAGTACCAGCCAGGCTCTGGTTTCACAACATACCCATAGTGGACCTTGGGAAGCAGAGAGGCACGAAGGGTCAGGAGCTAACTGTGACTATAACAAGTTTATCAGACCCAAAGCTTGATTGGGTATATTAGATCAGGTAAATATTTAGCAGGCACAGGCTGTCCGGCCTGTAAACACCATGGAGTGTATAATATATGATGGGGTAAACCACAAACAGCTGGGCAAAGGCCCAGCAAATGCAAGGACAACCGTGCAGGGCATTCACTCCCCCCAGCCAGGGCACGGCCACTTGGCAGAGCCCCAGGCACAGAAGAGCTAAGCTGGGGAGGGGCTGGCCTTGGGACCTAATGGGGGAGGGAAGAAAAAGACATTCTCCTTTCTCTCCCTTCCTAAAATCAGTGCTGGCTGATGTTCCTGTTATTACTGACACGTTTCAGGAATAAACATCAATAGGAGCTGGAGAAGCACAGTCTTTGTGTACTTTTGCTCCACGGGGTTTCCTTTCCCCTCCTGTCACTTATTCTTCTGAGGAGACTTTTCTGAATAAGACAATATTAGGCTGCTTTGCTACTGGCTGTCTTTGTGTCAGTCCACCAGCAGGAGATTCTTTGTAAGCTGGAATGAAGATAAAGTCCCGGAAGACCAAATAATCAAAGTGAGGCGGGGGAGGGGGCTGCCCAAAAAGTACAAGTCAAGTATTCTCTAACTTTGTGGCATTCACAGCTGGGTTGTGGTCAGACTGACACAAGGCAACTGGATCCTAGGGGATCTGAGTTTTTACCACTGCGTGTTAGTTGCAAAATCTGCCAGCTTCCTGTCCTGAGGTCATCCTGGCCAGCAAGGAGCGGGTAGGCAGAAGCTGCTGTGGGTATTTGCCCAAGGGGCTGCCCACTTGACCTACCCATGATGTCTGTCACAGTTTTGATTTGCAGCTGTTACTCAGGTAGGGGATTTATGTGAAATATGGATCAGAATCTAGAATTATATTCATCAGAGGAATATTTCAATTCTGGGAGTTCTGTTAAAGAGCAATCACTTGTTTGAATTGCAAAAAAATAATCCCTCAGCTTTTATTTGAAAAGCTTCCAGGGAAGGCCTTGAACAGATTTATATTGTTTCTTTCAATCTGTACAACACTGCGGCTGATAAAGTCTCTGCTCTTGCTTCTGAAGGAGAAAGGCAGGCTAAACCATGCAAAACTTGTCACTTCCATAGGCAGAACTATCAACCTGGTCACTAATACAGAAGTGTCAGGAGAAGCATTATATTTGCCTAGATTTTTTTTTCCTTTTTTTTAAGCTTTCTGTAAGATTTCCTCGTATAAAAGAGGTGCAAGGCAAAAGTACAGTTGGACAGATGCAAATTGGATAACTAGCAGAGAGGTGAAATGTGTAGTGAACTTGCTCACACATCCATGTGCTTCCCTGTGTGCTGAGAGAGAGGGGAAGGAGGCTGTTATAGGCAAGGAGGTATGTGATGGTGTTTCCTATATAAAAGCACCCCTACAGCACATCCTGAGAAGTTCTCTGGGCCACTATGGGGCCAGACTGACTTGGAGGGTGTTGGGTACCTCTCCTATAGCTGGGTGAAGTTTCCTGTAAGCATCAGTGTTAGTTGTCTGTGAAAGACAATTCTTTCAGAGGCATGACCTCTGAAAAATGACTTTGAGATCTGAGTTCCAGATTGGCATCTGAGTTTTGATCCCTAAGAAGTTCCCTTACCAGTTTCTAGAATTTAATTACTCTGATTTATTGATTTATTTGCTTTATTGATACCGTGTTCAACATTAATAACCATTCTTCCGATCATATAATTACGCAATAGAGAAAAATGAAAGTATGTGCTACTAGGTGACCTTAAACCTACATTGTAGGGTCTATAAATCCTGCTGTCTCAGGCCAAAGAGGACAGTTGTTCCATTTAGTTGGTAGAAAAATGCCTGGTGCCCTGATCAACTGCAATCCTTTTCATAACTGCCAATCCTTTCAGTCAGCTGGCAAAGCTCAAGACACCAGGGCTATGCTGAAAATGGTAATTTGTTTGCACCAAGAAAAACCACCTTGGAAGGAAGATCCAGTCCTTACAGCACAGACTGGCCATCCCCAGTCCTCAGCATCACTGCCAATGAAACACTTCAGCTCTGTCACACACACGCTTTGTTTGGGGAAGCACCAGAATCCATTTTGGAAATTATTGCAGTGAGGCATTTTAAGGGGAACCTGACACTCTTGTCAGTTTGTTTTAAATGCTGTACTACAAGTTTCAGGGGTCTTAGGAGGTGGGTGAGGTGCAACACCAAAGGTTCCAATGTGGGACATGGCACATGACTGACGGTGGGGATATTTTCAGCTGCTTGAAACCCAACCAGCCTCCCTTGTGTGTCAGTATCACAAATCCCATCAATCCCTAGTGTGCTTTCCAAATTCTGCCCCCTGGGCCACTATCTGAGTATTCTACGAAGTGCTTTTCAATAGCAGCCAATTTGCCTCCATTCTTTAGGCTTCTTGAAGAGCCCAACTAGAACCACATGTAGTCAGCAGCTTCTGATGTAAGGTTATTAATGTTTGGGCATATAATAACATTCCCATCAGGTACCTTCAGTAAAGTACAACTGATGACTTGCCATTTTTGTGAGCTGTTATGTGGCAGATTTTTGTGTGGTTAGTGACAGTGAATGCCAGTCTAACATCACTGATTCCAAGGCAGTGACTATTGATGTGAACTGGAAACATTTCCAGAAATGTCTGTCGATTTGGGGGTACCTGTGCAAGGGTTTGATGTTCAGAGATCTGATACTTGGAATTTTTCAAAACCTGGCTTCTTTATATGTGTAACTAAGACACCCTTAATATTTGAACTGTTCTGGAAATGAAAACATACATGATTGCTTTTGGGGTTTGAGGTTTTTTTCCCCCTCTCCTGTTTCTGTAACTGACAACCTGAAATTCCTTTACCCAGGCCAGTAACCTTGTCTTCTCTAGTGGAGCTTGCCCTGCTCAGTACCTAGAAATCAAGCCTGGAGGTGACAACCCTCATTCCTTACTCATCACATTCCCATTTTCTCTTGCTCCCCTTCCACTTCACAGAGGCAGAGCTAACCCACTGCTGCTTTTAACCGGGTACTTCCTTGAAGGCCTGGGACTGCAAACAAAACATTTAGTCTACATGTGGTGGTTTGGATTTGTAATCTGATGAAACCTTGCTCCAGATTCTCCCTGGAGGAAATGAAGCAGGAAATAGCATTTTCTCCATTTCCTTTACCTCAGCATCACCCTGTGCATCTTCTGATGAGATTATCCTATGGTTGAGGAACACTTTGGGGATTTTTTTTCCCCTAGGTTTTTCTCCTGACAAATGTAGTCTCTGTCAATCCTTCCATTTATTTCCCTTGAAAGTGTGAATTATAAGAATGTTCAGGTTTTTTTATCTAAGCAGATTACAGACATTGGATGTATGGCAATTCATTACACTTTTCTTCCACAATATTGATTAATAGGAAACTATCTCCATTGTGTAGACTTAGGTTCTGGAAAAAGCTATTTTATTCTGAGGAATGATCAGCTGTAAATGTATAACTATGCTGTCATGGTGCATTTTATTCAAAGTGAATGGGAAGGAGGAAATTCTTGTTGCTTTAAACATTATTGTATTCTTTGTTTTTCCTTGAGTCATATCACAAAGATGGAAAGTGAAGTACCATTTCAAATGAAATGTTTTAAACAAGTAACAAGTATGCAATGTACCCCTTCAAGTAACTGAATCTTAAAAAATCAGTAATAATTTCATCCTGAAATTAATATCTCCACGGGGATTCATCTTCAGTAGTCCTGTCTACACATCTGTTTGTTACTTGAGCTGGTCCATATCAGAGTGATGTGGTCCAGGGCCAGCTCATTGCCCAAGGAGATTCTAGGCTGAAGGGAACAAGCAAAAACTGGGAGTCACTTAAATGAGAGGAGAGCAGGGGTAAGGCAGACCTTGAAGAAGCTGAAGGGACCATTAGGTCCCTTCCTTGGGTCCCAAAATACCTCCTTAGTGATTCACCACGAGCATAAGGGAAGACAGTGGATGGCAGATCCTCTAGTTGCAGTACCAGAGCTGAGAGAGTGCAAATAACCTCCAGCACACCTTGTGTTGTTTAACAGCCTAGTCTGTCTTTCATGGTGTAGCTCCTTGTGCATCTCAAAGCTGAGGCTATGGGTTATGTCAGGAAATGAAGCTTATCAACTCACCAGCATGGTGGGGTCAGGAGGCAGGAAAGCCTGTTGTGGAGTTCAAGGATAAACAGAATACCAGGATGCAAAAGAAGACAGAAAAGAGCCTCATCCCATGTTGTAGTGGGACGACACACGTGTGTAGGTGATTGTGAGAGTGCAAAGCTCTTCTCTGACTGGAGCAAATGCTGATATTCTTTGTGGGATGTTCTGGCTGGACCTTCCCACAGGACTTCATCTGCAACTTCCTCTCACACTGCTGAATGTAAGCAAGTGGGAAATCTACCCTTTCTGTCAATCAGAACTTCCCCAGTAACAGCAGAAGGACAAAACTGGCAGGATTCTTGGCAGTTTTGCTGCTGCCCATAGGGTACTGATTATCATTAATGAGTCTTATTGATTTCACAGTGCAGCTTCTCGGGAACAACAGGAGAAGCCTGTTTGCAGACTGAGAAACGTAGCACATCACTGGGTCATATTTGGGAACGCATCTGTGCAGTCACAAGGGCTGGATTTTTTGTTGTTGTGTTGTTTTCTTCTAATAAAAGGCTAGATTCTGCATCAGTTTATGATTTTGAGAGCCACATCCTTCCCCAGTCTCATCAGGAAATCATTCCACTTACCACTGGTGAGTAGGTGAGTGGGGTTCTCAAGCCCTCGCATAAACTGTACTCTCAGCTTCGAGAGAGCGAAGGAGTTGAAATGTGAAGAGCCTCTTGGGGATCTCTGGGTCTGATGCTTTCAAGACAGCCTGGGTTTTGTTTGTTTTGGTATTGGTTAAGCTCTGGCTGCTGCATTGCTCCACCCAGGAGGATGGTGCTCTTTGCCCTGTCTTCTTAGTAGCAATCATTGTTCTAAGGTGTGGAAATTAAATCTCCAGATTCCAAGCCCAAACCGAAGGGCAGTGTGTGGAAGGATTCCCCCTTTACCTAGACATTATGTCTCCAGCTTATCCTCCCCCACCCTGCTCCCCCCTCACCCCCCTCCCCCGTCCCCTACTCCAGCTCTAGCAAGGAATGCCAGCAAAAACAAGTGCTATTTGTTTGTTTGTTTGTGTTTTACGGTAAAACTGAAAATAGGAAAGTTACTGCCCTGTTTTTTGTTGGGTTTGTTTGTTTGTTTGTTTTGTTGGGTTTTTTTTAACAAAACAGACGTTTCCCAACACTTTTACCCTCTCGATTTAAAGCTCCTAATTTCTGTCAAAACACCCATCAGGCAGTCACTCTATAACTAGTTGTACTCAAGCCTCCAGTGGCATCCTGTTGCCTGCCCTGAGTTTGGAGTCCGCAGGGGGTTTGCAGCTCCCAGAGTAATTCCAGAGGAGGAAAGGTGAGATTTTGGGATTAACTCCATCCTCTCCCCACGACTTGTTCTCTTAAACTGTAAAAAAATAAAGAAGCAATCTCCCCTGCAGAAAGCCCTTTTTAAAACCAGACAGTGCTTCCTCTCCCTGCCTTCCTCGTTTCAGCGTGGCGACTGGCAGTGTCTCTCAGTGGGAGTGATGATGGTCTGGTGATATTCATCCTTCAGTAATCAGTTAATTAGCACAGTCCTCTACCTTTCAGCCTGCACTTCTTAGCATCACACCGGATTTCTGACCTGTGAGAACTTTGCTTTGAAGGGGCGGCTTGATCCTTAAGCCCATTAGCCAGATGCCAGCCCTGGCTGGAGCAACAGGAGCTCTGGGCATGGGGAGGTGCCAGTTGTGCTCTGCCAGCCACGTCCTTCCACGGGACAAACTTGGCCCACAGTACTGGGGACTCAGCTCTAAGGAGGACAGGTTAACCCTCAGAGTTATCTCCCGATTCCCAGCTGTACACACAGTTCCTTCCCTGCAGCATAGAAGGGAGAGGAAAGTTTCAGCCCCCTCAGCAGCCGGAGGTGTGGAACATAGCTAGGGGCAGGATAACAAGCCTGCTGGCTCGCTGGCCTGACTGGTATGGCAAATCCCCTCTTCCAGGGTTCCTGAGGGTAGCTGTGGCCACAAAAAGTGCTTGGAAAACTTTTCACATCATTTGCAAAGCCACCCTCGGAGTGAGGCCATCTTACAGAGTCTGTTTAAAATGAAAGAAAGAAAAAGAAAGTATAAAATGAAAACATTCCCTCTCTCCCCCATCTCCTTATCTTTCACTTAAAAGTAAAGGAAGTAGAACATTTTAAAGCAGCTTTGTTTCTGTGGATTAAATGAATTGAAATGCATCTTCTTTCTCCCTTGAATTTCTGCCCTCAGCCAGGTAAAGAGCTGGTCCACTGAAATATTGACTATCATTAGTCTGAGATTTGGATATTTTTCATCTCTCTGTGAAGCACAGATCTTTTTTTGATTACCATCAACCCTCCATCATAGCTGTTCCTGTGTAACACTTCCCCTTTGATATGACAATGACTTTGTACAGGAGAAAGGACCTTTACCAGAAGAATTGTTTCAAGAATTGATAGAGGGTGAAACCAAATCGGCAGCATAAAATTTAAAATAGAAAAAGAAAAAGGGGTGGGGGAAGGAAAGACAGCACACCTTGGAGTACAGATGAAGGTGGAGGGAGGCAGCTCTGTGGAGACAGGGGAGAGCATCACTAACAGGCCAGCTTAAAGCCCTCTTAACAATATGCAGTTGCTCTCCCCAGCTTGCCCATTGATTTCCTCCTGCCCTCCACAGGCCTGGCTGCAGTGAAACCATGTGTCTTCCAAGTGATGCTGAACCGAATCAGATTTTGCTTTTAGTTGCTCAATCAAATTTTCCTTCCTTGAGCTTAGAAGGCACACTTGGGACTTTATAGTAATTGCCTCCCCACGCTGAACTGCTGATACCTTTATTGGATTGGCATAGGGTTTCAGAGGACTGTGTTTAACATGCAGTGAGCCGCAGCAATGCAAACAGCTCCAGTGTTTAAACAAGCATCCGTTAGGCCAGGAAACAAGACAGTGCCAGCCCATTTGGTGCTCTTTAGAGCTGGCAGCTTAAGTGGAAGAGTGCAGGAGGGTTTGCTGGGGGGAGGGGGACGGGGTGGGGGAGTCACAAATGCAGTGTCAGGAAAACAAGCAAAGCATCTCTGTAGGTTTGTGAGGAATGAGCAGGGGAGGGGGGAACACTTGCGACTGGGGACATGTGCAAAGCTCATTAATATCTCATTATGTTCGAATTGCAGTCTCCCAGCAGATTGGCATTAATGTGTGATGTGCTGGAGGAAGGGGCTGCAGGAGAGCAGCAGGGATATTTTAAGCAAGCTATCTTTTTTTTTCCTTTTTTCCTTTACATTGAAGAAGTGGGAGAAAATAGTGTGTGCCAGAAAACCCACAATGTTTTGTGCATCAGCCCAATACAGTACACTCCATCAAACAAGAACAGTGCTCAGTTGGGCTTATCATAGTACCCACTAGCATCTTTCAGTATTTTCAATAAACCTCCTAAAATTTGGCTCTGTGTGAAACTTCCAACAGTCAGCATCTCAGCCCAGGATGAATTCTCCCCACCTCCAGCTGAAGGGACTGGGGAGGGGGGGAGAGGGGGGGTACTTCGACATTTTGCTCCCTTCTGTAAGTTTGTAGGTAGAATGATGTCTAAAATACTTCTTCTCATGTTTCTATACTGAAACAGCTTTTGTTTTATCCTTAGCTGGAGCATTGCAGTCATTAGCTTATCAGTTGATAAGCTGCAGTCATTAACTTATCAGCTGACATCAGTGCCCATACTTGCTTCTGCAGGACCACAAACATTTTTCTGATAGAATCTTGGCTGCCATGTTACTGGGAAAAGATCCATTAGTTTTAGGGCAAGGTATTATTCCTTGACTTTCTATACCTGAACACGTAAGAAATTAAAGGCAACTCCCAACAATGGTTTATCCAAAGAAGAACAAACAATCAAGGACTTTATGTAGCAGGATCTCTCCTCCCTGTGCTCCCAGTTGCTGGGTTGCGTGATTTATCTCCGTAAACTTTCATTGGGAAGACTGGAGTCCCAAGGGATTGAGAATCTATTTCTTTGGTACTCTGTAGCACTGGGCTTTTGTGCAGAAGTGTTTCACTGACATGTACCAAGGAAACCTATGGGTTTTGCTTTCCTGCAATCACCTAGTTATTCTGCTATTGCATACAAAAATCATTTTAATAGGTGCTGTTTTGGAGGAGACGTTTATAGCCAAACTGTAAGAAAATCATTCTTCTTCAACTCCTTTTGTGCTACAAGAGCAAAACAATGGTTAAATTAGTCCTGACTCTTACAAAATGCTTGCAAGACCATAGATCTCAGTTCAGACTGAGTATTATGTTTGAACTTTATTGCCCAGGCTATTTGTTATGTGTTTATCCTTCCTAGTAAACTTTCTTTTGCTTTTATGGAACAATATTGGAGCCCTCCAGTGGCCAAACTAATCATTCTGAGAAATGGAGTTCAAGTTCTGCCAAGGAGGTTGATTTTTTTTTCCTTCTCTATTAAAAAATTAATTTGGTGATCTTTTTATATTCAGAATTTATGTGGAGTTAATTTGAGTCACAGCATCATATGTGAAAAGTAAGGAAAGCTAGGAAAAAGGAAAATAGTCTCTTTGCCTATCTAGGATCTTCATATATTTATTCGTCTATATTTTCAAGAATTTAATGAGTTTATTGTTTAAATAAATTAAATTAGATTGTATTTTCTGAGAGGATCCCATTTCACATACAGAGCAGAGAAAATACATCTCAAGTATCATGACAATTCACATTTCCTTAAGTGACTCTTATCAGTTCTGTGGCTTTTTATCTAGGACATGGCTGGTCTGTTCTCTAGCAAAACCTAATTTTTGGACAAAACATTGTCATTTGTATCAGGGGCCTCAACAGGTTGAAGATTTTGGCCTCAAGGCTCCCTTATCTATGGCTCCTACTGGTGTCTCTCATGGCCTTTTACTGGGAAAAAAAAATACCTTTTATTCATATTGTATGCCCTGGATATTAGTAAGAGGAGTTCTCTTTATCGAGGATGTTGAGATCCTTTAGAAAAGTAGCTGCTAAAATTGCTTACCTGTGCCTCCTCACGTTTGGTGTGATAATTATCACAGTTCTTCCTTCCAAACTGCAATAACAGTCTTTGGGAACCCAAAATCACATAGGTAGGTTATGGTTATGTTGGAGTTGGGAGTTTTGAGAGGAGGTAGGGGATGAACTGGGGAAGAGGAGAAAGTATGTTGTTTTGTTTGTCTTTGAATAGGATGACCACAGTCTGGCACTCAGTCCGTATTGAAAAAGCAGTAAAGCCAGTGATTAAGGTTGTTATTTTGCTCCAACTCCTCTTTATTTAGGGGTTACCGGAAGCGACTCTGTATCACCTTGCATTGTATAGCTGCTGCTTTATAAAATCATGCCTTATCATCAAAACGTTTCATAACTAGAACACTGGAAATCTGGTAGAGGGAGGGTACTGTTTGTTTTATTTTAGTAAAAAGCTTCTAAGTAGTTTTTCTTCTGCAGGCACTGTGGGTATAGGAACAATTGTACTGGGTCATCTCAAAGGGGCATTTAAGCCCAGTGTTTTCTCATCAGTGAGCAGAGTGTAAGAAACAGAGCAGGCACACAGTCAGCCTTTCTTGGCACATCTTCCCTTCTTCCAGCTATCCCAGGTCTAATAACCTCTTGTTGAGCCCATCTGTACACCGTTTGCTTTTGCAGCCCCCTGCAGACGTGAAGAAAGTTTCTTCTTGCCCCTGAAGGGTGTGGTGAAAATGAGGGAAGCCAAGAAAACAGTTGTAGCAGAAGCCTCTTGCTTGCACTGCATATGGGGGCATGTTACGCAGATTCCTTTCATAGTCAGTAGCTGGAATTCCTGGAGTAAACTTAGGCATTGTCTCCCTTCATGCTTCTCATGTGAGTTTGAGAATTGCTGGAGAAGATTAATGCCCAGGTCCAATTGTCTTGTTGAAGAAACTACTAATGAGATCAGTTGTTTTCATGGTTTTATCTAAGACCTGTAAACACCAGCAAAGGCTGGGAAGGAAGCAGTTGGAAAGATGGGGAGAGGCTGATCACTGGCATATGAGCGTGCACTGAGCAAGAAGAGGCCCTGTGGCTGTCAGAAGGAAGGCTCATGCTCGAAGGCCGCTTCACCTCCTGCAGCCACAGGACTTAGGTGTGAGGCTGAGAGATCTGAACTGTGAAAATACAGGAAACAGGGACAGGAGAGCAAAAAAATGGGACTGTGCAAGGGGGAGAGCAAGTGTTTCCCCCTTGCGCGATGCACATTTCATACCCAGCTCCCTGAAGCCTCTCATCACTGCACAGAGCTGCTGCGGCTGTGGTGGCTTGCCACTCGTTTGTCACAGCCTCCTCTGATGGCTGCTGACACCCAGGTGAGAGCTTCAGGGCTCCAGCAGGGCGAGGGGAAAGCGGAGGAGGCAGGGACCGGTTGTAGCTCTTAGGCAGCAGCACAAGAGCAGCTTTATCCCCCAAGGAGGACTCCTGCGAGCGTGCCTTTACTAAGAGAGGTTGGAGCATAAGCCGGGAATGCCGGAGCACACAGGCCGTCGGCAGCCCTGCTGTGCCGAGCCCAGGAGGCGAATCTGTACGGCTCTGTGGTTTCGTCTGAGTCCCTGTGGTTTGAACCTCTGCTCGGCAGTGGCTGCGTGGGGAGACGGCATTCCCAAGCAGGGCGCTGTGCCCTGCTGCGTTCCCCCACAGCTCCTTAGGGAGTCTTTTACCCAGAACGCACTTGGTAGCTCTTTGTTTGGTAACATTTACAGGCAACTGTATGGGGAGAATGTCATTGGGTTGTTTATGTCGCTGTACAGAGGCTTAGGGAACACTCGAAGGGAAACATCCCTGCTGTAGTTTCAGGCATTGCAGTCCTTTCTCATTAGCAGGGAGAGGAGAGGGCTGCCACTACTTTACTGATGAGTCAGTAAAATCCTCTCTTTTACAGTGTTCAGTGTTTCTAATATGATTATTGCAGGTCTGAATTTGGAGTTTGGCAATACCAGAAAGCTTTTGGTCTTGGGGAAAAAATAAAAAGACCAACAAGAAACCCCCACAAAGCAGTGACTTATGTGCCCAGACATACCGAGACCGTGGTCTCCTGCAAATCCTACAGATATCAGGATCCACAATATGCAAGGTTTGTTCTTGGCCTCGTGTCTTCCACCTGGCATTGAAAAAAAGTCAGTCTCAGGCAGCTGTGCATTTTAAAGCTGGGCCCTTAATGTAATTCTGAAATATGCTAATTGCCAGGCTTTTGTTTTCATTTGACTGTTTTGAAAAGCTTAGAAGAAAGGAGGAAAAATAAAGGAGCATTGTAAATACCCCCAGGAAAAACCTCAACCTGCTGCCCATGTAATTTCCTTTAAAAACCAACTTTTGTACTGTAGGAAGCTTTGTCACACAGCAGATTTGCACACAATCCTATATGCCCAATATCTACATGATTTTACATCATTTCTTAAGCATGTTTGCTTATTGTTAAAGTTGTTACTAAGGTTACTAAACTGTTTTTAAAGAAGGAAGAAGTGCTTGCTTACCCCAAAGCTTGTCTATGATTCCCCGCTATCTGTGTGTGTCTAATTAAGAATACTTTTTTCTCTCTCTACAGACTTTGCTTAGGCCATCACGGTTTTTCTGTGATTTAAACTCACAGTCCCTCCTGCTAGATCCCCTCTTATCTTTGCTTCTTCTAAATAACCCAGAAATGATTGACCAATGTAAGTTAGTTACTAAGCAAGAACTTGGAGCTGCACAACCTTCTTTCCCTTGGCACTGCAAGAAAGTAAGACTCTTTCCAAGAGCAAATGTAATATCATAATTATAGGCCAAACTATGAAGATTTCAAGCTTATTTTCTTAGAGTTTAGTGTGACAAAACTGAAGCCTCTGGAAATGAAACTTGGGGGGAAGACCCAACCCACAGAGACAGAAATCTTTATTAAACACAGATGTCAACAGCAGTAGCATGTAATTAGCGCCCTAATTGTAACTGGGCAAATAATTTTGGTGGCTTGGGGAGGGTCCAAATGGAGGCATCTGACTGTGGATATGCCTCTTTTTCAGCTTGTTACCAAGGCTCCTTTTCAAGTCAGTGAAAAGAAAAACACACTTCTGGAGCATGATTCCTATCTTGGCCTGGTGTAAGGGGGTATGAACTGCATCCTTAAAGCTGGAATGAATTGACTTGTTCTTGCCTGCAACTGTCTTGTAGCGCCTGTAGAGTTCCCAGCCTCTTTCTGTCCTGTTCATATCTCCTCCTCCACACCTCTTCTTTTTTTCCTGGATAAGAAAAAAGAGACTCAAACGCACCTATTGAGCTGAGAAGGTAGAAGATATTTTGTATTCCTGTTGTCTGGGGACAGGATTTGGGAGATTTGAGTCCAATTCCATCCCTGCCACTGACTTCATATAAAGCTTTAGGCAGCTTCCTGCTCTGTTTTCTTTAGTGAAATTCAGAGATTTAATATATATTTGCATCTAAATGACAGCATTTAAGTGCTAAATGATGGACTGGGGGGGAGAGGGGAGTTGACACACAATTAACTTTATTTTTCTTTTTGAATTCAGCCCACCGATTTTTTTCTCTGAGACCAAAATCCTGGTAATCCTGGTAGTAGCCCAAGAGTACTTTGTCTTCAGGCTAACAAATTAAAAGCCTTAGAACTAGGTGGCTCATCACTCCTACAACAGGAGAAAAAGGTAGGAATGAGAAGTCTTAAGAAGGAAAATAAGATTAGTGGAAGCCCGTTATATGAATTCACACTGGCTAATAATGCATTTCTATAGCTTCTCTAACAGGAAACTGATGTCTGGTGCTTCATACCTTAAGGGGTTTAGGAAAGAGCTGTGGTGTTCTCAGTGGCTTGGTCTTGCCTACAGCATCTAACAATAGCAAATGCTTTTTTGTCTTCTTGTGCTTATTTGACACTGTTAAAGGCACACACTCTCAGTGGTGAACGGGACTTGAGGTCTAAATTTCATTTTAATTAGCTGCTAATATATGCTTAGTATGCACAGATTGCTGGAATTAAAACCCATGTGAGTATCATGGGCAGTTACTACCTGTGCATGTGTGCACATATTTGGAAAAAGCAGAGAAATTTTTTGACAGCAAAAGGAAAAAAGTAAAAAAACCCCATGTTGTGTATGCTGGGCACATCTTTAGCATTATGAGTTGCATTTCCTTCCCTTGGAGGTCTGTTTTCAAAATACACAAATAGATAAAAGTGCCTGATAGTAATCTGGCACAGAGCCACAACTAACTGGGAATTTGAGCTGTTTGGCAGAACAGTGCCCACCTTTCTTCTGGTCATCTTTTTGGTTTGTATGGAGAGATCTCAAAGCCTTACATGCCTTTGGGATTTTGGCGGACTTGCTGCCCTTGCTACAATGAGTTGAACCCCCCAAAGCCAGCAGCCCAGGGAATTTGCCTGCAGGCAGGATGCTGCCTCTGTACTCTGGGACACTGTGTTGCTTTAGGCAAGCCCTGAGTAGAGCAGAGCACCTTTATGAGTAGATGGCTTAAGAAGGTAGGGATGTGATTTCCCCCTAATAGTAGCTAACACTTCCAAAAGTATTCAATGATAATTCATTCAATGAAGAGCATTCATTGATACTCCGGTGATAAGGTATCTGTAAACTTCATGTAACAGCTTTAGGAGGGCAGAGGAGGCAATGGGACATCTACTCACAAGACTCTGGTCACCGTTGAGGTGGGCACCCTTCCCTGCCTGTCAGTGTAGTTCGCTTAGACTGAGCACGGCACCTGCAACTGGGCATTCACACTGTTGAGGAAGGTACTGGGAAACTGAGAGGAATGGTTCAGGCAGTCCACTGGAAGGGCATGAAAGCCAGGAATAAATTGTATGATTGCTTGGGCAGGTTTCCCATGGCTGCTGTCTTTGCTGAGTGCTCCACATACGTGCATGGAGTGAAGAGATTCACCAGATTGCAACAAAGTGCATCCTTTTTAGGATCTGCTCTTTGGGGAAACATGAAGCCAAGTGCACACATGTAAACCACCTGCAATGTGTATGTATATTCAGACTAGCAAGCTGAGAGAGGAAGAGGTTTCTCCTGAGTTGGAGGCAGCTTCTGTAGATGAAATAAGGAAGGTAAGACCTGAGCAAAGGTCTTGGTCTGACGTTGTTGTTCATTGCATAAACCATTCTTTGTATTTTAGGTTGCTTAGGGTACTCAAGGTGAAGCATGTGCTAAGTATTGTGCTGGATCAGGGCCTTCATTTGCCTAAAATCTGTCTTTTTCTTTACACTTCATCAGAAGACTTAAATAGTACATTTGCAATTCACCCCACACAGCAGGTCCAGGCTCGGGACTCTGACACTAATAATTGAGGGATCTGGAAGACTAGAATTGTTCTTTTCCATTAGTTGTGCTGTGTGCCTTTGTGGAACATGAGGTCAACTTGAGGTGAAGGTACTGAGGCCACAAAGAACTTAAGTTTGTATGGTTTACTTGGCCATATTTAGGGCAAATCTGCTATTGAGTGCTGTCTGGCCTTTAACCCATGGCAAATAGCTCTCAAACTGTGCTCAGAATAATTCAGAACATGTCTGGGGCATCCTGTACAATCCTTTGATTCCCTGAGTCTTCACAGGTCTTCAAGGATCCTGCTTTTTTTTTTCCAGTGTTGGCAATAACTGGTATTGAAGCCAAAAAAATAACGTAAATAAGAGTTGTTCCATCAGACGTACTGTCCATCTCTGAAGAAGTTTTGGTGCAGAAGAAATTATCTTATTAATGGGCCCCTAATTCCTAGTGAACTTAACGGAACCCATCTCTGGAAGTGTTCAAAGCCAGGTTGAATGGGGCCCTGGTCTAGTGGGTGGCATCCCTGCCCATGCCAGGGGGATTTGGAACTGGATGATCTTTAAGGTCCCTTCCAACTGAGACCATTCTGTGGTTCTGTGACCTGAGGGCTTCAGTGCCTCTCAGGATTGGACTGTGGGGTTTGTCCAGGTGTCTTTCAAAACTGGTGCTGCATGCATTCTTTTAAAGACATATGCAAAGTCACGGCAAACAAGCGGTTCCTGCATTGCTCTTCTTTCCTAGAGATGGATCAAGCTGATTGTGCTGATCAGGGAATTGTTTGGCTGAAGGAAATAGCCATTTTTGGATGTCTCTGACGTATTTTCTGTTTTAGAATTTTCAGTTATTTATTATTTATTTTTAAATGGTCTATACCTTAGCACAAATTTACTTCCATACTCATCTGTCCCATTTTTTTTTTCTTTCCGCAAAAGATATGTCTCAGTAGCATAAAGAGGATTAGAACTTAGAAAAAATATGAGTATTTTCATTCATTACTATGCAAAGGATTCATTTCCCTCCCTTTCTTCCCAGGCTTGTGTCTCCTTTGCAATGCTTACTGTACTGTTAATTGTTTAACCTGTACTTAGATAACCTACACTTCTTTAAAAGTATTTATCTTTGCAAAGAAATCTTGAGGTCACCTACGTCCTCAGACAAGCTGCCCAGTCAGGCAGGAGAGACAGCTGGGGAAGAGTAGGCTAAATTCACTATTTTGTTTGCAGCACGCTATATGTAGATTCACAAGACTTTTTCTTTTTTTAATGTGTTAATTGTGAAAATCTGTTAATTTGATATTTAAATTATTTTCCAGTGAAAGTTTCATTTATGTTGTTACCCCAAGAGGCTGACTAAAATGTGTGGGCTTGAGCAGGGACAGTGTATAGACCACCTGGCTCTCATTTCCTTCCTTTTCCGATTGTATCAAACACTTTGCTTCAGAAAGCATGAACTTGAACTTAGTAATGAAGAAGAATTCCTGAAATTACTTACCCCATGTTGATTTGAGGAACTGGAAGATGCTGCTTGATGCAACTGTGGAATAAGTAGCCATGTTGCCATGAGATGGAGAGTGTTGGGCATTAACACCAGTGAAGTGAATGGGAGACAGCCGTGCCATTTCTGAGTTCAGCTTTCTGTCAGCTTGCTATCATTCTTCTAGGAATCATGAATTAGACAGGCTTTGGGAATAAAAGAGGTTGAATAGAACCTCAAAGTCCATGGAAACCAGTGGTGTCACTGGGGGAGTACTGTCACACTTCACCATCTTTTCTGGCTCCTTCTTTGGAGTTTCTCCAAGAATACTCTGGAGTATTGTATTATGCATATAGGTTGTGCCATGGCAGTACTTAGTGAGCAACTGGAAGGTAATTTGATTGCTCTAAGCATCAAAAGGGCTTTTTCCTTGTAACAGTTAGGCAAGGTTTTAGTCTGTCAGGTCTGAAGTCAGAAACAAAGCTCGTATTCTACCGGTAACTGTAGAACTAGCAGAGGAAAGCAGAGGCTGTGTCAGAGAGCTGCTCCTCCTTTGTAGAGCACAAGAACTCTCTCTTGTCCCAAATGTCCCTCTGGTAGGTAGGCAGGGTGCCACCAGCACACTTCACTAGCCTGCTATGGCTTGTGCCCATCCAAGGGTGAATTGGGACAAGATTTTCCTCAGGAAACCCTTTCTAGTGTCACATATGCAGTTTAAAGAGCTAGTGAGTAGTGAATGAGTAGCTATGGTGGATGTACAATAACACTGGGTATGTTGCTTTGCTGCTTCTTAGTTTAAAACTCGAAAGGTTCCTGCATTTCTTTTCTGATTTGCAGGAGTTTTTCAGGAGGTACAGGTTTAATAATCTGCACTGTCTGCTTTCTATCATTAGCCTCCCTCCTGTCCAGATACAAAGCAGATTGGGGGGGTTTTCAAAAGGTGAACACTTATCAGCACAACTCCCAGACAAGTCAATTAGAGGCTGCCTGACTAAATCTTCATAACACGCTTTCAAAATGTAGCTCCTGCCGTCTGCAAGGACATTTGCAGAGAGCATAGAGCTCAGCTGTTGGGTGTGAGAGGCAGGACTAGGCACTGCCAGCTCAGTAGTTCAGCTCTCAGGCTCTTAGCACCTTCATTAAGACTTTTGCACAAACAGAGGAGTGCTGGCACTCCTGAAGTAATGAGGTTACCACTTTGCCAGTGTTTACCCTATTGGTCTGAAGAGGGATTGAATTGCATGGATCTGAGAAGGAGGAAGCCACGTAGATCATACACTTGGGCACGAAGCCTGTTTGACAGTGATGACAGCATTTCATCCATGAAATAATTGGTGCTCTAAAGTTCAGTTCAACTTGCCATGCGATGTCTTTGCACTCAGCTTTTCTCGAGCTGCTTTAGCACACATCAGCATCCCTTACCTGGCTGGCTGAGGGCAGGTGGAGTCACAGCATTTACCTGATTTGACTTCACCAGTGCTCTTGTTGTTTTACTCTCATCTAGAGCCTTTTTTGTTACACTTCTCCCTGGTTTTCCACTTGATCTCCCTGTGTGATCCAGTTCCCACTGGCGGCTGGGAGCCTGACAGCTGACTGGGGCTGGCAGCTCTGGTGAGGGTCCTGCACTGCTGGCTTTGCATCCAGGCACCTGGGACTCTACTCTCACTGCTTGTGAAAGCAACCCTTCCCATCTGACCAGCCCAGATAAAATGCAAGGAAATGGATTGTTTTCCTTCCTGTTAGCTCTTTCAGGTTTAACTGGTGCCCTTGTCATCATATTATTATTACCCAGAGTAATTTTATTCTTCTAATGACCTGATGACAAAAACAAGGATGATGACAAGGTTTCCCTTAACAGCTTGGGTAAAAGGTGAAGGTTTGACCCCTTTCCTGAGGCAGAAGTTACTCTGTGAGCCTGCAGAGTTGAACAGGTTACTGGCTAGGTTGGCAGGATGAGATTTTACCAACTTCAAACAGATTTCTCAATGTGAATTTCCTGCATATTTGAAACATTGCCCTGGCCAGCAAGAGCTGGGCAGGCAGGCCCAGCATGGAAGAGCACAGCATGTGCTTTAAATGAGCAATTGTGCTCCAAAATCAATTTGCTACGTCAGGCTTCATCCTGAGTTAGCAGGCATTGGTGCCGTGCTTTCAGCAGCACGAGGAAATTCAAGTAGTAGGGGAGTGGTTTGATGCATGAAATATTTTCATTTGTTGGAAGTGGTGATATTGTAGCCCACCTCCACTTCACTTGGCCCCTTGTCTGAGTTCAACCACAACGGGGTTTTCGAAAGGCTGTCCTGCACTTCCCACCATCTCTGTGGGACACCTGCAGCAAGTGTCATTAGGAGGCCTCTGTGGAGCTGATGGACTTCAAACACTGATGACAAGAGGTAGCTGTACCTCAGGCAATAGTGTTCTTTGGCATTGACTTTTGAATGGCAGTCTCAGAGATGATACAGCAAGGAAAGATGTGCAAGAAACGAGGAATCCTTTCAAATGTTGAAGATGAATTGCTGGCATGCAAATGGCAATGCTGATTATTCCTTACTGATCTCAGACGGTGGTTATGGTCATTATGTCTTTGCTTAGAGGAGCTGTCATGTCAAATCCACTTGCTTAGTGACACTTCACAGCCACCCCTGGGACACTTCCTAAATTGTTGATAGGATTTGAGTGCAGCACAAGAAGTTGAGGAGCAAACTTGACTCAGTCTTCAGGGTGCAAGCCGGAGACTGCTGAATTGGACTGGTATTTGGCAGAGCTTGTGGAAAGCACTCTTGTTGGAGGTGGGGGGTATCAAGATCTGTCTGGAGAAGCTCTGGGATCAGAAGGGAGAAGAAAGGTGGGATGAGTTTAGGAATATTCAGAAGAAGAAGTGCTAAGCCAGACAGACTTACGGAAGGGAGAGTCAAAGCACAGGAGAAAGGGCCAAGACTGAATTATTGCCATGGAAAGCCATTTGAGCAAGTGGGCTAGACTAATTCGACATGAAGAATGGAAAAGATCAATTTTTAACAGAAGGGGTCACAGAAGAGCATGTGGAGAAGATGATAACCCTTGTTGTTTGTAAACATGCATATTCTCTGAGGAAGATGGACTTTGAACTTTGGCTAGTTTCTCTGTTTTCCCATCGGGAGCAAAGATAGCTGCAGAGCAGGGCATGTTCCAGTAGAGCTGGGGAATGAGCACACCAGACCTCTTGTAGTTGTTGCTCTTGCCTTGTACTGAAGTGGCTGGAATTGCCTTAGTTAGAGGAAAGTCAGAGGCAACACATCCACTATGTGGCTGGTACACAAAAGCATCCATAAAAGGGACCCTAAGCCTCCTTGTCTGTGGGCTTACTGAGTAGAAGTGGACCTGTGTTACACCCTGTGAATAGTGCTCAGCCTCTGCCGGGAAAGAGGGAGTTTAGCCTCTCGGCTTCCCCACCTCCCCCCTTTTTTTTTTTTTTTTTCTTTTTTTTTCCTCTTCTTTAAGGAGCAATGAAAGGACTAGTCTGCTACCACAGCCCTAGTCACTCCCCACGGATGACTGGAACAGCCGCCCACCAAAGGCAGCTCAGCGGTGGAGGATGGGCCGGCAAGTGGCTCGGCTGTTGCTATAACAACAGTACCTCTGTCTCATTTCTTTTGAAAAATGAATTGCTGCTGGTGAGATGAAGCGGAGCAGATTCCCCTTACAGATGAAAGCCCCGCCGACAGCCTCAACACACTCTTGTTTATCTATTGGGTCTGTCACGGCGTGTCCGAGCGGCTCTGCCGAGAATTTCGGGGTGGGTTGGATCAGACCATTCAGGTCCGCGCGTGTCTGCGTGGTTGCGTGCACAGCCTCTGTCCCCCTGCCTCTCCTCCAATCCAGAGTCATTTAAAAAGTCAACCTGCCAAAGTTTGACCTTTCTTTGCTCTGCAACTGGAGTTTCTCCAAAGGCATATAAGGAATAGCAAGTCCTGCTTCACTGTCTTCTGCTTTGGGGTAGAAAAGTGCTGTAAAATGGAGATCCATCAGCCAAGTATTTTTTGTAAATAAAGCTTAAGGCTTATGAAGCTGCAAGGGGTTCTATTTTAATATTTTCCTGTTCTTTTGATATTTTCCTTTTTATATTGTGCGTCAGCGGTCTTCTGCTCCTAGACATAAAGCTCTCAGCTCCTGCTAGTATCTTCATGATGCATACTGTAAAACATGCACAAACTATATACTAGTACTAAGGGGAGAGAGTGTACTCTACAAGAGAATATTTTACTTCAGGGATTGCTTTTATAGAGGGAAGGGCTAGTGCTGGGGGTTTAGTCTAAGAACCTGTGGAGTCCTGGTGGGGGCAAACTCTTTACCAGTATATGGTGTATGATATTCAAACCATTCAAGAGTTAACATGGTGATTGGGAATTAAATCAAGATACAAAAATAAATGTTTGCACTGAAATAATTTGATAAAAATATTTATGTGTTGCACCGCAAAAAGAGGAGATACATCTATTGTTATGGCTCCCAACCTCCTCAAAATGCTGAAGCCAAGGTGCTTCTCCACCTGCAAAGGTTGTACCCAGCATATTGCCTTCCAATAATCCTTTCATGCTAAGTTTCTGTCTACCTACAGTTTTCCAATGAGCAAAAAAAAAAAAAAATAAAAAGATTAGTGCCTCCTAACCCCCCAAATCCTAAAGCCTCTGAAGGAGAATAATGTAGAGCTACAAACTTAGAATAGGTCTAAGTTAATTTATTAATTTTTTGCAACAAGGCACCACTTCTATGTGTTTCATATTGGATGGAAAATAGTTGCTATGTCTAGCTGCTTTTTGTTGTAATGCATGATAACATGATTGTTAATATTTATATACTGATCCTGCCTTTACTTTCACTAAAGTCACTGCACATTTGTACAGGGGGATATCCAAGTTCCAACATATGATGAAACTTCAGGAACTGATATTTTTAGGGCTGGTTATTTGCCACTAGATAGTTTTGAGTCTTTTGGTAAACATTCATGTATAAATAAGGTGATGGATTCGGGATAAATTAGTAAAGGATGTGAAACCCGAAAGTGTGAAACCATGTGAAAGTCTATAACTCTTACCAATATTTTTGAAGGATTTCTTCAATCTGTTGCAAAATGTATGGAGCCAGTTCACTTGTATTCCTCAGGAGATAATCACTCTCACTAATCCCTGCCTTGTCATTAAGGCAAGTTTTTTTCACATCTTTTCCTTATATGAACTTTACTTCATGACTAGAAGCCTGCCACCAGGTCCTGTTCTTACATTAGCTCAGCATTTGATCAATATGAACTCGGGGCAGAGGGCCATGACAAATTTTGAATATTTCTACAAACCCTATTTTTGTGTGTGCATGCCCATTGAACTTGGTCTTGAGTCACTTGCCATGTGATGAATGTTTTTGCAATGTGGAAGGCAAACAGGGATAATGACTTTGTGGCGAGATGGCTTAGGAGCTCACATGGGTGATTTCAGCTGTAAATTGTGTGAGTAGCCCATTAGGGCCAACATTTAAAAATGCTGTTTTAACCCATTGTATCAACTGTGTTACTGACCACCTGCACTTGAGGCCAGCTCCTGCTCTTTCTTTTCTTGCCCTGGAGCTGTGCTGCCATCCTTGTGAAGTGGTGCCATTCTGTATCATCCTCTCCTCATCTCCAGGGTCTGAACCAGGGTTGTATAAAAAGATCAGTGACACAAACTAAGCTGCAGTGTTCCCCGGCATGCCACTTGCACTGGTCAAAAAGCAGCAGGGAGCTGTGATGCCATACACTGGTGTTCAGCCTAACATAGGTTTTTAGGGGAGGAAAGCAGCAGAGGTGAGAGCTGTATCATAAATCTCCTTGTGGGATCTGATTTTGATCCTTCACACTGTTCCTAGGTGTTGGCTTGCTTTCCATATGGCTGCTAACTTGCAATTACCACCCTGGGCAAGCACCTCTTGCTCATAGAACTCTCTGCTGCCATGCAAAGGGAGATGAGCTCTGCTGTAGGACATCATGTTCTGCAGCCTGGTGGGTTCCTGTAGACTATGGCTGATAAATTTGACTATACCAGGCCTTAGTAAAGAGAGTGCTGGTGAAGTGTGTGTTTCTGCCTGCATTTGCTGCCAGAACCCCATTCCCAGGCATCTGTGGAGCTCATGAGGTCAAGAGTGGCTGCGGTTGAGAAAGGAGCGGGAGCCCAGCGGTGGGGACTTCACACAGGGCAGGCCCAAAACAAGCTCACAGCCTTCCTGACCCCCACATTGCTGCAGGCTTGTTCCCCATCACAGCCCACAGCACAGGGGAGAGGAACTTCTCGGTGCAAACCACTAGCCGTGCTGTTTCTATACCCCCAGAAACCAGGGGTGGGGAGAGATTCGGGGTAAAGCTCTTCTGCTCCAGTACTAATCAAGGAATTGATGGTCTGCTTAGACTCATAGACTTGCCTTTCTGCTTTGTTGTAAAGACCATATCTCTGCAGAGGAGCAACTACATCAGTAGCTTGGTGTCCCATATGGGTTCAGCTGTAGCTGCAGCAACGTGTGAGTCAGCCATCTCCCTCTGCATTGGGTGCTGAAAAGAGGCACACGGGCCTGAAGGGAGAGAGAAGGGCACAGCCTTCTCAGAACCCCTCCCTCCAAAACCAGGACGAGATATGGGTTTGCTCGCCTGTCTTACACATAGGATGAAAGCCGAACCAGCCCTCTTGGGATGGGAGAAATAAATGGGATTTGGATTGTGAGAAGAAAGAAGGTTGAGGACCTCTAGGTTAGGGAAGGGGTGGGAGCTACATGTCTGGGACTTTCATACCAGTAAAAATACTTTAAAATTTGATAAAATCTTTCAGTTTGTTGTATTCTATTGTTCTGGTATCAAGGATGCGAGTGTGTTCTGAAGGCGTTTGCTAGAGCTGTGACCTCTTTGCTTCCTCCCCTCCCCACTATTGTTTTTTGCCTTAACTGAAGAGGGATGCTTTTTTTAGCCTGGTACGTAAGTGAAGGACTTAACTTTGGTGTGATAGGAGAGCACTGTAGCTTGTTACAGTTCTTTGCCATGCTTCTTTTAGCCTGAATTAAAGCTTATGTTAATACACTAATTTTTTTTATAAAATTCTTGTATTCTAATTTATTTGCTGTCCTGGAGACTTGTCTTGCTATCATTTCTGTTAGCTATTTATGTTTCACATTAGCTCCTAACACACAGCTAATTTCCTTTTTTTCATTATTTGATGGAGTTAACATCATGCAAAATGCTTTCTATTTTCTAGGGTGGATATATTTTTTCCTCCCTTAAAACTGATTCTCAATATGTTTTGTAGCCAAGAACAGTGGGCTAATCAAATGAAACTATGATAATGAACTTTTTAAAAGAAATTTAGCATCAACAACACATTACAAGTAGTCAATCAATTGTATTGCAGGTATTTCTCAAGAAGCTTCCAGAAACTTCCACCAAAAAAATTTCAGAGTAAATAGTAAATTTTAGTGATTCCCTTTATTTTTTTTCTTGGTCCAATATAAGATTCCTCTCTTTGTTAGGCACTGCATAAATCTCATCACTGTTAGGCACCAAAAAGCTGAATTAGCCAACATGCTCCCTAAAATTCTGGTAGCTTAGAAAGCACAGACATTTTTTACAGTTCTGCTCTCCTATTCAAGGGAAGGTTAGGGGGGGAGTGAGGGGTGTGGAGGTGTTTGGCTGTTTCTTTTTTTTTGTCTTTTCAAATTGATTAAGGCATAAGAATGAAATCAAAGAAATTTCCCAAACAGAGCTTTTAAAACTTATTGTCACTGGTAGGCTTGATGAGGAGTAAGTCACAGCGCTTGTGAGCAATTTTTTTTGCATCTGCAAATGGTTGATTTTTTCTTTCTTCTTGTTTTTCTTTAAGCTTCAAGAGACAGTCAAAAGGAAGTTAGAAGGCACTCGTTCACCTCTCAATGGAGAACAGCAGAATGGAGTTTGCGATGGGAGCTTTTCTCCAACCAGCAAGCGGACAAGGAAGGATGTGCCAGGCATTGAGGCAATCAACAGCCTGCCCAATAATTTGCCTTTGCCCGCTGTTTCTCCTCTTCACCAGCTTGACATGAAAGCTCCCCTGCCCCTGCAGAACAGCGGAACTCACAGTAGCGGTCTAGAAGACTTGGGTGAAAATGGTGGGCTTTCCGAGATAAAGCTCCCTGTTAATGGCTGCAGTGAGCTAGATGATAGTTTTAACATCCTGCAAAACAAGGAGCTAAAGCAAGAGCCTTTGGATGACTCCAACTGCATAGACACTTCTGAAACATCTCTTTCGAATCAGAACAAGCTCTTCTCAGACATTAACCTGAACGATCAGGAGTGGCAGGAGCTAATAGATGAACTGGCAAACACGGTTCCAGAGGATGATATACAAGATCTGTTCAATGAAGACTTTGAAGAGAAGAAGGAGCCAGAATTTCCCAGGCCTGCCACAGAGGCTCAAGAGAGCTCAAGCGTGAAAAGCGACCCATCTCATTCTCCATTTGCTCATGTTCCACTAGGGTCTCCCCAAGTGAGGCCGTCTTCGTCCGGTCCTCCGTTTTCCAACGTCTCCACAGCCTCCAGCATAACTTCTGTGTCCAGCGCCCCACCAGCCTCAGTCCCTGCCGGCTCACCAGCAAACTGTGTTGTTCAGTCACCTCAGACTCCCAGCCAGGCCCACACCCCTGGCCAGACGCAGGCGCGCTCTGGAAATGGCTACCTTATGAACCCAGCAGCAGCCACCGTGGCGGGACCGGGGCCTGGGCCGGTGAACATGCCGAGCGCTGACTTGTCTCCAGCTGAGCAGCTCAAGCAGATGGCAGCCCAGCAGCAGCAAAGAGCCAAGCTCATGCAGCAGAAGCAGCAGCAGCAGCAGCATCCAAATCAGCCCTCAAGCTGGTCACCTGTGGGCCCTCCATCTAGTCCCTACGGAGGACCCTTCAGTGCAGACAAACCAAATAGTCCAATGATGTATCCTCAAGCCTTTAACAACCAAAACCCAATAGTGCCTCCTATGGCAAACAATCCCCAGAAGACCACAATTAATAACTACCTCCCTCAAAATCACATGAACATGATCAGTCAGCAGCCAAATAACCTGGTCACAAACTCCTTGAGCAAGCAGCCCAATATGCTTTCTTATGGCAACACCAAACCTCTGACCCATTTCAATGCTGAGCTGAGTCAGAGGATGACCCCACCGATGGCAAATCCCAGCAAGAATGCCATGATGCCATACATCCAGCAGCAGCAGTCCCAGCAGCCCCAGATGCAGGCTCAGATGGCGCACCTGAGCGAGGAACAGAAACGCATGCTCATCATGAAGCAGAAAGGAATGATGAATCAGCCCATGGCATATGCAGCACTTCCTGCCCTTGGACAGGTAAGCGTGAGTGCACGGTGCGTGGGCAACCAAAAAGAGGCTGATACAAAGGCTTAGTGTCTCTTTGTGCAGTTTCCTCCACCCTCCTCCTCTTTTTTCTGGAGAATATGGAATGTCATTGTAGATGCTTCTCGGACTTTTCATGTGGTATTGGAGCTTGATCATATTAAGAAACAACTGAAATGATGTTGCATTATGGTTTGGACCTGTTGTTAATTCACTGAGGCTTTTTGGTTTTGGTTTTTTTTTTCTGAACTAGCACTCTTTCCCTGTTTCTGCTGATGAGTGCTTAGGGCCACTCTGGGAAGTTTTGAGTCAGAAGTCACTCCTCCTTGGAGTGTTTGTTTCACTTTTTTCATAATGTAAGGTTTGGTGGTTGTGGATCCCACACCACTGCATGGCTTAGTTTCCACAGTGTAGTTAGCTTTGTAACAAAAAGACAGACCAGCAGGTCCCTTCTTCTTGGGGTAGAGATGAAGCCAGCTTTAAACAGTGTATTTGGCATTTTGGCTCCAGAAACAAAAGAAGGACATTTTGGACGCTGAGTGCCTTTGGTTTCCACTAGAAGAAGTAAGCACAACTGAATCCTTTTAGTGGTGCTCCAAACATGATGAGATGAAGTGGTTTGTTCTGGCACTTTCAAGCTGTCTTTAGCAACATCAAGTATTTTATTGTCGTGAATCCTTTCATTGTTTGTGAGTCTTTAAGCAAGAGGCTAAAGCCATATTGGCTTGAGTGGCTTGGCATCACTGTCTCGCATGTATTCCATGCTAACCTCTGGAGCAGCAGTTGCCAGGTTTGGGGAACACTTTGTAATGAGCTAATAACCAATTTGAATAATGGTTATAGTAATGCCCTGTCATCTCCTGGGTCAGCTGGGTATTCTTAGTTGCACAGCCCCTGTAAAGATCTGCCCACTGGTGTCATAGAAAGGATCAGGAATAAATTTTCTGAATGTTGTTTTGAGAGTTTTCTAATTAATTAAACTTAATAATCAATTCCTCAAATAGGTGATGCCTTCACAGAAGTTATGTGCCACCTAAACATGTCAGGAATTCTGATATAATAGTACACTAATAAAATTATTGGTTGATGGTCTTAGCATAACAGCTTTTCACCAAATTAGCTGTTTCCACACCCCCTACAAGGAACATTTCTTTCTGAGCATGGTCTAACTGTGATTCACACTGTAATGCATGTAGAAATACAGCAAAATTTGTCAGTGCTTCAGCTTGTGGAGTTTGGGGATCTACCAACAAGGAGGAGTAGGAGCTTTACCAGACCAGAGCTCATCACATATTATTTTAAATTAATTGCAAAACAAAAAGAAATGTTCATCTGCCTCCTGTTTTTGGTTCAGGGTGTGTGGTGACAGCTCCTTATATTAATTCTGCTTGCCTATTGCATTAGACATGGCTGGTCTAAAGCCTCTTCTTTTTGGGAAGGCTTATCTAGAGAAATACTGCAATAATGACGTGGAACTCAGACTGTAATCAGAGTTACAGATTTGTCAGGTTGCAATAGAGAGGCAGAGGATGTTTTGTCACAGTGCCTAGTGCTTTATCATCTTTTTCTTTTGTTTTTCTTAAATCTGTTGAACTCAAAGACTCATCAAACAGTTGACAAGGTGAACTGTCTGTGTGAAAGAGTTAATGGCATCTCCTCCATTTCATAAATTGAGAAATTCATGTTAATATCTTGCTGTAATTCCCCAGTATGAATGGGAAGCCAAGGTTTCATATATCTGATCTCAGTTCCTTTTTTTTTAATGTAGGAAAAACTAGATATTTGGATACAACTAGACATTCTTCCATAAAAAAGTCCAGATATTAGGTCATTTCTGTGTCATATAAAGAAGAAACTTAAGGCAGAGCCATACTTCATTATATATTATGTGCAATTCACATTTATTGATCCAGTCGAGATGAGGGACTTCTTCCTTTTGTGTAGGCGTAGAAAGGTTCCTTTGCTACTTGTGGAACTCACTTGCCTACACTGAAAGGATTTTGTTTGCTGAGGAAGGTTGAAGTAATAGATTTCTAACCGTAATGTATTTCTTCCTTCTTTCACTCTCTGATTCCCTGAAAAGCATTTTTCTCTGGAAAATTGGAAAGCTTATTACTGTAAGATGTGTTTGGTGGAACAGATTGTTTTTGCAAAAGTGGTAAAAATGTTATGTTGATATTGTTGAGTTAAACCCAGACTGATGCAGATTATCTGATTCTATTGCTTACTGCAGGATGCTGATGGTCACATATGAAAAATAAGGAGATTTCACTCTTTATTTTGAAATACATTTCTGAATGTAAAGTGAATGTATCTTTCTGAGAGTTTATAGTTTCTACTTTCATTTTAGTTTTGGGTTTTGATATGGGATTGTAAAAGTGTGTGTTAAACTATCATGCTGATTTAACAAATGACATGTAAGGGGAAAAAGAATCTACCTATTGCATCTCATGGTTAACAGTGACCATATATTTCTGTCAAGTTATTCTTACAAGGGCATATTTGAGAACCAAAAGCTGATTTAGGGAACATCAGATGCGTACGTAAACGCCTTGTCTTATTTTCAGGGTACTGCTGTAAAATTTAGATATAGCTTAGTTTCATGCATGTGTACAGACACTAATTAAACCCATTCCCGTTTGTGCCTGAGGGTGTAATAGGCAGCATTTTTACGTGAACTCATTGCTTCAGTTGTTGAGTGTGTTTTAGCCAGACACACCACTTTTTCAGTCCAGCTGGGACCTTGCAAATGCTCTGTGGAGGTCAGCTGTCCGTGGCTGTCCTATTAAAGTGCCAGTGCTGGTGCTCTGGGCTTGTGTCTTGGGCATGCTGAGCATCACTGCTTACTCCTGTGAAGAGAGGTGAGCAGCGAGAGAGGAAGCCTTTCAGCTCAATATATCCGTGAGTGGTTGGACAGGCAGAGTGCTAAATTAGCAGCTTAGCCAGCAGAAGTAGTATCCAACAGAAGTAGGATTTCTCTAAAGGCTCTCTGCACTGTCGGTGTTGAAACTCTTCCTGTCAGATGTGTTAGTCCTTTGCTTCTTTGCGTAGATCCAGGGCTGGTACTGGCGCTGCAATTGTAGCCCTCAACAGCTATTGCTGAACGATCCATATGCCCTGAACCATTACGTCCTATATCTTATTCTATAGCTTGTTTCTCTTCAGTGAGCACTGGATAGGGTGTTTTTCCGCAAAGCAGATACTGGTTTGGATTTTTGCATCGGGGATTTTTCCAGGGGTGGCAGTTGAAGGTAATTCTGATGGTTTTTTGTGGACCGAGTATTAAAACTGTGGTCAGATCCAGACCCATCTATATCCATCAAAAGCCATGGTGGATCCTGACCCATCTACCTTCAGCAAGGCTCTGTCCTCCTGTGAGTGTTCCTTCATGCCTGACTGTTTTCCACCTGGTCAGGCTTATATTTAGAAATCTCTGCTCTTTGCCTTGTCCCAATACTCTGATCTGCCCTAAACCCAGTTGTTAGTTTGTGACTACGTTGCAGGTGTTGCCCTTTAGCCTCTTGCTTTTTCTGGGTGTTTCTTTCATTCTTGCTTAGCTGTGGCTTACAGGCTAAACCAGCAAGTAGATTTTCACAGGGCTGGTAACTTGTTAGGTATTTGAGGGATAGAGGTCCTCTGCTCTTCTAGTTCTCATGCACCAAGATGCAACAAGGACTTCATTATGTGATTTAAGAAATTAAAGCAAGCAAGCCTGAACCAACCTCCTTCTCTCAAAAATTAGAGCGCTCTTTAACCTAAAATGTTCTATTAAGTTTTTGAGGTGTACGTAAGGTTTTATGGGATGCACTCCTTTCTTTTCTTCTTTAAACCAAAGAGTAATTTCAAATTGAGGAAAAGTGAAAACATATTCTTTGGGAAATTTCAGAATAATTAATTGTACCTTTTCTAGGTTCCAGCTGTTCAATATGCATGCATAATGGTAAGAGAAAAAAAGCAGCCCAGTGGAATAGATATTGAATGGCTGAGACAGAATTTGATGTTTGGAGCCAAGTGTGCGAGTAATTAGAGTTCAAAACAAAACAGAATTCTCTGTGGGTGTAAGAAAAATAAAACTCTTTGCCTGCATGGGACTGTGAGGATGCTGCAATTATAGTTCCTACTGAAACCACTAGTTATGTTGTTTGAAATCGAAGGGCTGTGAATGAAGGGGAGAAATGATACCATCCTGCAAGAATATCTTCACTTTTTTTTCCCTGTCTTTTGTTTTAATCGTACAAATTCAAGGTGCGTCATCTGCTCAGTCTGGTTTTGCTTGACAAAGGTAAAGGGAGATCTGTGTCCAGAGAACATTTTCGAAACATAATCGTCGTTGTCCTTTCAAAGTGAAAAGGTGTGTCTGTCTCTGGAACTGTAAAAGAGATTTTACACTTTTTTTGAAGATTATCTTTGGGATAGTGAGAAAAAGAGATCATTGATGTTCTGCGATTTGGCCTTTTTTAAAAGCCTACCTGAAAGTAAAGAAGAAAGGCTACAGATTGGTATTCACTGCATGAAAGTGTGGCAGAGTCACAATTGTCTTACCAGATTTTAGGAAAGACAGGCTGGAACAGAAATAATGACAGAGACAGTGAGGATCACTTGCTGAACAGCCCACAGAGCTGTAGAGGACGCCTGTCTGTTCTGTGTTTGACTTGTAGACACTGTTTTCCACAAGATGTAGTGCCTTCCTTTTACAAACGTCAAAATTTGTTCCCTGGAAATCAGTTTCCCATAGACTTTTAAGGACAAGCAGGTTAACAGAATGTGTTCAGATGGATTCTGACCATCTCACCAGGCAATCTGTAAACAGTAGCCTGGCCTTCTTACCATTCCTGCTCTCATCTGCCCATTGTGTTGAGAAGAGGCCATGTTAGCATAAATCACTAGAAACAAATGTTGGACAGCACTGGGCTAAGGTCAGATCTCCATGGCATAATCCTAAATCCAAATCTGTGGCTTCATCTTAAAAACAATTTTGTTGGTATTTCCTCATTTTGTGACCTGTGGTTCTGCACTTATTAATCTAATACAAACTTTGTTCATTTCATATGGTAAGGTTTTTCTTCAATACCAATTTTTTTCTCTAGTCTAAACCTTGCAAAATCAAAGTATAAGAACACTGCTCCCATGCCCCAACCAAACTAATCATCCTATCATAAGGAAACAGGAATAGGCTGCCAGGGAAGTAATTGATTCACCACCCCTGGTGGTATTTTAAAAGACATTTGGATGTGGCACTTAGGGACATGGTTTAATAGTGTACTCAGCAGTGTTGGATTATAGGCTCTTGGAGATCTTTTCCAGTCTAAATGACTCTATGATTCTATGGAAACCATGCACAGATGTCTTTGGTGAAATCTGCTTTCCTGAAAGTGTGCTGACCGGTTGTCATGGTTTGAGATAGCCCCAAAATCCAATCCCCTAGTCTAAGCCCCCTCCCACATCTCAACCTAATGTGAGATGGGTTTTTCCAGAAAAAACACACCAGACTCAGAATGGGGGAAAGGGAATATATTACAATGACTGTACAGATAAATACCATATCACATTATACACATGATCACAATATCTCTACCATGACATATGTATTTACAATGGATCAGATCTCTTCTCCCCTCCAAATAAAAGTCCAGGCGGGAAAGAAGGACAGATCCTTTCCAGTCTCTGAACAGCAGGAGCATCTTCCAAGGCAGCAGGTTTCTTCTTCTCATGCATGCAGCAGCTGTGACTGGCTTTCTGCCAGCATCCACGAGGGAGGTATCCAAGCCTCTCTCGGCCCCATCGCCTCACAACCGAGGGGTCTTCCGTGGGCTTCGTCACCCCAGACAAGGTCGTTTCACCACGGTCATATCACGAAGACATGGGGGGTCTTCGTGACGGTCTGGTATCTCCAGGAGACTCAAGCTCCTGCAGGGCCTCTGTGCCCTGTTCTCAGGCTGCCACCGTGGCAGCAGTGCGAGGGGGGAGCCAAGGTCAACTCCCCCCGCATTCCATCTGGCCGTCCCGATCCAGCTCCAGGACGTCTTTGAGCTTCTCAGCTCCTCTCTCTCTCCGGTGCTGCATGTCCAAAACTGCTCTCCAAAATAGGAGTCCATGTCCCTCTTCTCTAAGAGGGGTCTCAAGGGAGTTTTGGGGTCTGGTATTCAGTCTTACCCCAAACTCTGTAGCTCTGCTGCTGGCTCTCTCTCTCTCTCCCTTTCCAGGAGTCCTTTCTGCGATGCTGCATGTCTCTGTTGCTTCTCCGGTTCAGATCTTATCTGTCCTGGCTCTGTGCCACCGTTTCTCTGGTCAGTGCCAGCTGCTGCTCTGCGCCCATGTAGAAAAACCTCTCCCGGCATACTGCAGACACTTAGTCCAGTCTAGCACTGTTCCAGGTCTCTGTAACCCCCAACTGGGGCTGGGGGGCCCCGGAGGCCCCGAGGGGCTCCGAGCCCCTTTCTCGTGGCTCACAACATGGCCACCTCTCCTCAACCACCAAAACTACAACTCATCTCTTCCGGTGAGCTTGTGATATGTTTACATTTTTTGCAGGAGTGCCCATTGGGCAAAACTTCAAAACATCCAGGGGTTTCCACCCCTTGGGGTCTACCACTCTTCAGCCTCTGGGGGAAGAACCAAGGTCCAAACCACCACACCGGTATTCTGTTACATCCTCTGAGTCATCAGAGCTGAAACTAGTTGTTCCATTGTTTTGCTGGAGACTATGTCAGAATAATGGGTCTTTTCCTCTTTGAATAACACTGTTGTAGTGGTAAATCTTTGGTTCATAGAAACTTCTGCACTTGTTCAAGATTCATTAGAATACATTGTGTGATTTTCTTCTTTTCCAGTTTATCAAAGACCCATAGGGTGAGTTATTCACTTCTGTAAAGAAAATGCACTACATTACTTTTAGAAGCAGATAATTTGTATTACTGACTGCACAAAGTGTATACTAGATGTCCCCTATTTTACTTTTTTTTTAAACACTTTTCCTTCCTACATCATCTCAATTGCTACGTAAAGAGCAGTTTGTCCCGTTATTTAGTGAGGCCCAATAGTTTGATAATTCAATGTGTGCCAATCAACTCTCCTTCAGTTTTATTTGTTATGACTCCAGTTGTGATGCACTGTGATTTTGAAATGCCTATGGCCAGTAGCAGCGTATTTTTGTATAAAGTGCTACCCTTTCCTGGTGTGGGGTTTTTCAGGGGTATCTTTCCAGTCTTTTGACCCGTTCCAGCCTGCTTTCAGCAATACCAGCCATAACCCATTTCTTATTGTCCAAAAGCCTTTTTAACTCTTCATATTCATTGCTCCTAACATTAATATACAGATGGTGTAAAGCTGCATTCCTTCCACCTGCTTCAGTGGTTGGGTAAGCTGACGACACCATTGCTGAACATACTGGGATGTTCCCACCATGCTCTCCCCAATGCTGTGCACTTCCGTGGGCTGGTGTGCTGCCCTCTGAGCATCAGCATAACCAATTTAGCACAAAAAGGCTGATGCTTTCAGCACTAGACAGTGACTGAAAGATCCACATAGCCTTTTCTTCTCATAACAGTGTTCTAATGTTCCCTGGAAAATCAAAAGTCCTCCTTTCTGTCCTACTTCCTCCACCCGGGTGGTCACCTCTCTGAATCAGCATATTCACTGTGGGAAAGCTTCAGGACAAACCCAGTCACCCACTGACACTTCTACGCTTTGTGGATCTGGAAAAGTGTTTATTGCAAACTAGTACCTGTCGTATTTTGATGTAGGCAGTGAGTTCAGCTTGTGAGTTGGACACTGTTATCCTCCATTTTTATTTTGATAGAAGACTTAATCCAGAGACAAAGAGTAAAATTCCCATCCTCAGGAGCACTTTGTCTATTTACCCTCTAGTGTCTCACTACTAGATGCCAGATCTTGCAGGGTGCTTATCTGAGAATTTTGGTGTGACTTGGTCTGATGTCTTTCTCTCCAGTCTGTGATCTTGCATGGTCCAGCCATGATGCAGTTTGAATCATAGCTTGTACTTAGATAATAGTTGAGAGTTTTAAATGTTTCCCTGTGTAAATTCTTCAAGTCCATGACTGTCCTTAACTTTACCTTTTTCTGGAGTGTAGACATTTGGAGTACTTCTTGCCCCTGTATTCATTTTCCTTCCATAATTCCCAAGTTTGCCAGTTTGCTTCTCAGCATATCAAAAATATTAATCTGACCTTAACTTTACTGGAATCTATATTCCTATGTTTAAATTCATGAATATATAAGTCTGAATGTCTTAAATGTCAACTCATGCCCCATAACACTGGTGGTCGGAAAAACTCAGAAATTCTAAAATTGCTTTGAAATCATGAGCTCATAAAATTAATACATGTTGGGGGTGGTGGTGGTAGTTACCTTCCTGTTTTCTGAACTGCTAGATTCTTGGTTTCCAGCTATTCTTTATCCATCTGGGACAGGAGTTTGCTTTTTAAAGTAAAGCTTTGATTCTCCCTTACCCCTTTGACTCTAGAATATGAAAGTGAAGGGAAAACATGTAAAATTATAAATCTTACAATGGCATAATAAATTAGTGTAATACTGGGATTTTCCTTACCCCATTTCAGTCTCGTTCTGTTCTTATGGCACCCAGCTGCACCATTAGGGTTATGGTGCAACTCCAAACCTCTTACTTGGAAGCTTCTCTTTGGTTGTATATTGGTTCTATTTGGTTGTATTTCTAAGGTGTCACACAGTCCTTTTAGAACAGACACATCAGAAAAACAAATGACACTGTTCCCAAATTACTGTCTGTACTGAATACACAGGTGAAGTAACAGCTCAGTGTATATCAAAATTCCTTCATTTGCCACCAACAAGGAGGTTGTGTGTGCAGTGGATTTACTACACTTTGCTGTTCACAGCAGTGATAAAATCAGCAGGAGCTCCTGACCAGATTTAACAGTACAGATCCAGGGCCAGGGAGATCTCTACTTCATCTGTCTTTCAGAGGCACAAGGAAGATCTCTTCTTCCTTCTCTTCCAGATCTCATGCTGACCACACTGAGGTTGGTAGTCAGCTTTCCTTTGCCAGTAATGGGAGTCAAGCAAGCCTTGAAACTAATTTTGGAAGAGAAGAGGCTTGGCTAGAAAGGCTGGGGAAGGCTTTGCAGCCATCCACCCAGTTCCCGTGGCACGGGTAGTTCTGCAGAGGACACCTTCTGAGTCAGCTGACTGTAAGAAACAGCAGATAGGTGTTGTACACATCTGCTGTGAGCAAGGAGGGGACTTTTCACAGCAGCCTTCTGCTTGTGCTTACTATGTGGTTTGGATCTGAGCACAGATCTACCACATTTCCACAGAATAACCATTTAAAGTGGGACGTTTTCCTTATAATTTTTAAAGATCCAAATATAAATAAATGATTAGTCTTCATCAGGCATATAGCAATGCACTTTTGATTATTGAAAGTTGGACCCTTACTGCTCACTGTACTGATTGTAAGAGATGAACCAAACTGCCTCCTTTCAGGCTGCATTTCCACCCTCAGCAGCATTTCTAAGCCTCAGTGTCATTTCATGTATCGCCGCAGACGTTAGATTTAAAATTGCCTTTTGACTATTCTGTTCTGTAGGGAACAAACTGTTAGCAAATCCCTTTGCTAGGAAAGCCTCTTCCGGATAGTCAGGGAGTTTATTCTCCAGTTTAAGAGTAGTCTCATTGTCTTTTCCACCCTTTGTAAAGAGAACAGGAGATGGATTAAAAATTAACTCTTTCCATCACTTTTTCAATCTCCCTCCCAAAGCAGGGGCTTATAGAAGCTGAGATTTAATTCCAAGCAAACCTGTGAGGGTTTTTTTTTTTCAGCAGTATTTCAGGAAGAGTTTCATTTTACATATAGAAATATTCTTGCAACAAGAATTATTGTCAAAGAAGCAGCACCCTCCCCCTGTGCTCCCTTTACTGCGGGAAGGATGGAATATCTTTGCTGTTTAACTCAGTTAAGTAGGTTTCATGCAGTTTCTGCTCCACGGTGATCACCCAGCCTGCTCTGCCATGGACCCCCTTTCCTTTCCTTGCGTTCTCCTTCTGCTCTGATTTCTCTCTGTTAAGGAGCTTGCAGCAGAAAATTGCCTATCAAATAATCAGTCATTAAGAGTAAAAGTTATAGGACATCCTCTAATTAAAAATACTATTTTGAACTACTAATAGATTGTGATTATCTTAAAAGTAAGCTCCATCCTGTTCTTCCCTTTATTTTTCCTCAATCTTCTTTTTTTTTTTTTTTCTGTGATGGGTGGGTGACTCCTTCCCTGCCCATAGTTCTTTACTCAGGTAAACAGAAGAAGAGACACCATCAGGAGGGTAAATTATGAAAAGTCAGCATGGAGTCCTCCTTCCCACAGAGGGCTGTTTGCTGACTCCCCATGCTGTATACATCCTCTTTCACTGTCTTCTGCACCATCTCCTCTTTCCTGTTTGCAGGCTAGATGGGAATGGCACTGGCTTTTGGCGGGGGCAGGCCAGAAGGGCTGCCACATTTCCAAGGCTGAGCTTCAGTGCAGGTAGAGAGCTAGCCCGGGCAAACTGCTGGGTTCCCATCTCACTGTACCCACCACCAGCTACCAGTAATGGGGAAATTAGTTCCTTTGCAAGTGGGAGAATACATGGCAGTCCTTTCCAACTGCTTCTGGAGGCAGTCCTGTACATCTGATCAAGCTGATTAAAAAAAAAAAAGTTGCGAGGGAAGAAAATCTTAGTATTTCTGCTGTGGTGGGGCTTTATGCGGGGTGTTGGAGCCACATGTCAGAAAAGGTAGTGCCCACCTCAGAGGTCTTGAAGCTAAGTAAGGGTTACACACAGTGATAGCTTCCTTTTGGGTAGCACCGTGAAGAGCTCAATAAAATCAGAAAAGCCACAACTGGAGTTGCCCACATCTGTGCTACTCTGGAAGGTGCAAGAAATGGCAGAAGAGAAAGAAGGATGCAGAGAGAAACTGAAGTATACAGACACTTGTGTGAGACTGAGCACTGCCAGAAAGAGAAAATCTCCTGTTCTTTTGTAATCCCTGTGTTCTTTAAACGTTTTCCCTCTACTCCCCTCCCCACCCCCCCAGCATTTCGGTGGCACTGAAAGAGGCTGCTTGTTTATCCCAAGAGCATGAATACAGCTCAGCTCTTTTCCTTGAGGAGAACATCATTAAGTACTGACTGATGTTCCAAATAGGAACTTAGACAAAGTAAGGCTCATATTTTCACAGGAAAAGTAATAGTCCCATTTTTAGGGGCTCATTTGCACTCAACTTTGTTTACTGCAGTTCATGGCTGTAGCTCAGGAGTGTTCTGAACTTGTGAGCTGACAACATCACTGTGTTTTGTGAAGTTAGGTGTGGAGCCCAACAGCCCTTTTTAAACTTGTGTGTACATATTCCTTTGTGGCTAATATAGCTTTTTGGACATATATTACCAGGAGCTTTTCTGTCCCTTCTCTAAAGCAGTGTGACTTAGAGCCTGCTTCTGAGCCATCAGGAAAGGGCTTGGCCACCAGATCCAAGAGCAGCACTGCAATACCAGGACCAGTGTAAGGATGTGTTCAAAGCCTTGAGCTCATCTTCTGCTTCCTATGCCTCTGCCTAACTTCTGTCAGTACGAAAGCGTGCTCTCTGATGATCATTCTATGCTCCCTGGATGGCTAGGATGTTCCAGCTCAACATGGAGGTGTGCCTTCCACTTCTGAATTCCTGTTTTGTTTTGTTTTGTTTTTTATTTTATCTACATGGATCCTAATTCTAGTGCTTTCCAAAGCCTAGTGCTACCTAGAAGCATGTTACTGGCATGTATGTTCCCTCAGAAAGATTTCCTAATGTCTGCAATATCCATGGTAGGAACACTTAATACCTCTTGAAAGACTGTCCCAGTAAGTGGTTAAGTGCAGATTTGGAGTCCTGCATTCAGGAGGTTCTGCCAAATCCCAGCTGATGCATCTAATTTGCTAAAGAATGTGGCTTCTGCTCTCTCAGCAAAGATTTCATTCCTCATGGGCAGTGGGAAACTTGCCCTCTTTATGTTAATGTTCACCAGCTTAGTGTTGCCTGAGACAGCCAAGTTTGTTACTAAGGAGAGAAACCAGTCTGTTGGTCCCTGTGTTCTTTGTTCTCATGTAGTGGGTGCATGCATGTATTCTGAAGTCCTCCCACCCCGTATTTAGCCCCTTTTTCATGTGTATGAGGGATATTTTGCATGCATTAGCCTGCAAGCATACCTTACACATTGGGAGGAAACCATCCATTCTATATCAACACATTTTCCAAACAGGTGGCTTCCTCATTTACACCCAGTTGGAGCTTGTTATCAGCTCTTCCTCTATGGTAAGAGTGGAAGCTGTCTAGGGAGGGTTAAGTGTCTCTTAAGAAAGCAAGCCCAAGTTCAGCAGCACTGTCACAAAATCATGTTTTAATGTTTTCTCTATCTCCTTTTCACTTCTGTTTCACGCTTTGTGCAATATTAAAGTCAATTCCTCACTCCAGAAGCTCTGTCTTTCACTGCTTGTGTTAGCACCCTTCTGTAGAATCTTTTCTGCCAGGTCTCTCACTGCTAGCTAAAAATCACCTGTTTCAAAAGACAGGTAAACCTATAAGATGTCTTTTGTTTCCTTATGCTATTTGGAGAAACTGAGGGAAAGACAATGTCTTTAAAAAAAACAGGAAGGAAAATAATTTTAAAGGATCTACCTAGACAGAGTTTTGAGGTCTGTCCTGAGAAGATGACTCCTCCTTTTCTGACATGACGTTCCTTGTAGGCTTGAGACTTCACATTCTCAAAAGAATCTGCATTTTAAATTAATTTTTGTACATGGTATAGCATAGAGGAAGCAAGGTTCCTGAGACTGCCCAACATGCACTTTCCAGGGAATTATTTTTCCAGTGTGTACTTCTTTCCCTCTGAATCCAGCAGGTTAGGGGGGGATTTTTTTGTGAGTGGTTTTTTTTTGGAGGGGGTTGTTTTGATTTGGTTTTGGTTTTGGGGGGGTTTTGTTTTGGGTTTTTTTTTTGTTGTTGTTGTTGGTTTGTTTGTTTGTTTGTTTTATTGTTATTGTTGGTTTTAATCTGTCCTACATTATTTGTCTGTTCCTTTTCTCTCCCCCTCTACACCAGGAGCTGTTTTTCTTTCTCTCCCTCTAGGTTCCCTGCTCAAGTTTACCCTTTGTTTCCCCTCACCCAGTTCTTATTTCTCTACCTCCCCTCCATATCCATTTAATAGCACAGGACCTTTTTTTGGTATTGTCCCAGTGCACAGGAAATTACTGTAGACACCATGGATTTCTGTGGTCTGTGTACCTCCAGCAGATGGAAATAGTATGAAATATTTGTTGTCATATTAAATGGTTTTTTAGCCAGTCCTGGGACTGACAAAGGACTGGAGTATCTTAGCTATAATCTCACTAATGTGCTGGCACTATCCATGTGATAAATTTGGCCACTCCACCTGCAGTTCTGCCCGCTAATCCATCTCAACCAGGACTTGAATGTTCCAAACTATGGAACAGCATCACTGGATCAAGATTGTTTGTAGTGTGCCCTTATCACAGATAACTAAAACAAAACAAAAACATAGGACTTTTCTAATGTTAAGTAGCCAGTGACATATTGTTTCATACACTTTTTTGTCTCTGGCAGGAGAAGGTACTAAATTATGGTTACAAACCCTTGCAGTCTTACAGATGGGAAAGCAATTTTAAGTGATTTTTCTGGGAAAGTGTCTTTTAAGCTTATGTTGCCCTTTCATGTAATGTAAAACTGGTCTCAGCACTTGAAGACATCTTCACTGTTCCCACAGAGACATGCATAGAACAGAAATATTTGAAGCCTTTAAAAAATTTTCTGGAATAGTTACTATGTACGTCACGAGCTACACAATGCACATGGATTAATAGTAGAATTTAATGTATGTGATCACTCTGAGGCAGTGTTTACCTCATTCATCTCACTACATGGGAGTTGCTAGCCCAGTATCAAGGAGAAGCTTCTCTGTGGTTTTGAGAGGTACCAGTGGTTCACGACACACGTGCTCACATCCCCCAGCCTTACTCTACACAGTAGAAGAGAACATGGTGAGGAAGCTCTATGAGACAGCACCAAAAACTTTGTGTGTCTGAAGCAGGGTGTCAGTTGGAGATGTCAGACATTTCACACCATGACACAAGAGAAGTCACCTGCTGTGCCACTGTAGAAATTTCCCTTTGCATTTGCCCAGTTCCTGCACCTGGTTTGCAAGCAGTGCTGGGATTACATCCTCAGTCCTTTCCAAGCTGTGGATAGGAACAAAAGCTGCCAGCAAAAAAAATAATCCTTGACTCTGGTTACATAAAGGGTGAGCTGTTTTCCAAGGGGCCTGCTGGAAGGGACACAGGTGTCACCTGTAGGCACACTTGCAGGGAGCCTGCTTTGGCTGGGGAAGGCCGGAGTGTCAGATGCATTGCATGCCTAGGATTTTTGTGCTAATGGAGCAGTGGAAAAGGCTCCAGTCTGGCAACTGGGAGGGGGGAAAGCATGGGTACCAGTGTAGCCCTTCAGGAGAAAGCAGTTTGTGGAAAGAGTGGGGCCCCTAAACTCTCCCGCCTTGGAGGAAAAGCTGCACTGCTCACACCGTGCACGTGTGTGTGCATTGCTGTCAGCAGGATGTTTCCCACTGCAGCTGGGCAGGAAAAACTGAACAAAGACCAGCAGAACCCAAACCTCTTATGGCTTATTATCAACTCACCTGTCTGGAGCATCCTGCTTGCCTGCTCTGCTTCCCAAGCCACTTCACAAGCCTTGTGTCAGAGAGGGTGTGTGCACTTTGGCTTCTGGGCAACGTAGTAGGTCAGAGTCGAGTGGAAATGTCAGGGCTGTAACCTAAGCAGAGCTCCCAGCATTGTGATTCCTGTAGCAAACAGTTGCCAGCATAGAGTGAGAGCTCCCCTGGGTGCACTCCAGCATTGCTTTTTCACCAAAGGTGACTTACATGTCTGCTTTCCTCTGCTTCAGCTCAGGTTCTCTGCTCTAGGTACAGTGTACTGGGTGAAAAAACCCAAAACTTTAATGTCAGTGAATAAGTTGGTTTATTAATGCTCCTGAGAAGCATATTCCTCTGGAAAAATCATGGACTTTTTGAAAATCCTCATGGGTAAGTCTGAAATCCTCATACTGCAGACAACACTGAACAGCAGGGCACTGTTTTGTTTTTAGGGTGGTCTTTTATCACCCCTTGGATTTCTCAAAGAAAAAAATGTGGATTATTGTGATTGATTTTCAATTAATTGAGAATTATGTGGTCTCTCTCTGTCCTCCATTTTTCTTACCTATTCCACCACTTTTATTTTCCTATTAATAGACTGTGCTTTGCCTTTTCAACTTACTTAGAGCTTTCTCACCTACACAGCCCTAGTCAATGGGAGCACTTACGTAAGGACTGCACAGTCTGCGTCTGTGTGTCTTAATGAAATTGGAGAAATGGTGGGGCTTTTTTTCCTAGTTCTTTGGGATTACATTCTTCTTTCTCAAAGACTTTTTTTTGGCCTCACAAAATTAGATCACCACTATGCAAAAAACAACCCACTGTGATCACAGCTTCATTGCACAATGCCTGTGCTTTCTTAAATGTTGTTACCATCTCTTCAAGATTAAGTAAGATCCAGTGGGTTGGACCTTTGATCTGCATAATAAAGGGCAAGGAGGCATTTTGTAAATCCTTCCTTTCCATCTTTATTCTTTGCAGTTTGGGACCTGAAGGCTTGAAATAATTTTTGCTTGCTAAGAGGAAACTTTATGTAATATATCTGGAGATACTATTATGCTAATTAGTGTTGTTAGGAAAAATCAATGTATGTAAGTCATCCAACAGCAAGCAATGATCTTCTCACAATCAGCAATTTATCATGAATTGCCAATGCGGGAGGGTCAGGACTATTTTATTCAGATAAATTTCTCATTCATTTAGTCAGTAAATCATGGTGCACTTCATGATAGTAATTTTTAATGTGACTGCATTTTGTTAAGTTTTAATCACGCATAATGGATTTTATCTGACAATGAGGTCAACCTGTAGTCTCTTCCTCTATCATTTGTATCTTACCATCCCATCACAGACAAGATCACAGTCATGCCCAGATGCCCCAGATGCAAGGGGGGTAGGGAAGTACAGGAGGCACAGGAAGATGAGCTGTTAAGACTGATTTTAAGCAGTTGAGGCTTAGGTGAAGATTTACCCTGGGTGGAACAACAACAGATTATACTTGCTGTGTTTTTGCACGTGAGTGTAACTGAATTTGTTTGAAAACTGTTTGCACCAGCTCTCCAGTGACACTTTTGAGCTGGCCAGTTTAAGTCAGGGCTGTGAGAGCACCTTTAATCCACTGGATACCCTGGTAGGGATGCAGCTTACGCTGTTCTTTTTTCTGCGTACCATGGTGACCTTTTGCATTGGAAAAGTAGTGGAAGATGAGGCATGGAAGTGAGGCAGGGAACCTTTGTGGTTTTCAGTGAGAGACAAGCTCATTTTTTTGGTGTCTTCATCTTGAGTCCAAACTCTGCTGTGACTTGCTCGTTCTTAAGATGGTAGGAAAAGCCCTGTTGCTTTCATCTACAACAGGAATGTGCCCTGGATCTTCCTTGCAGCTTCAATACAATTCTGCTGTTCTTCCCCTTTGAAGCAAGCTACAGCTGTCTTTCCTCTTTCCTTTTCTGGTGTCTTCCCTACGTTTTGGTCACCTCCTTTCTCCTACCTCCCTTTGCAATCTTTGTCTGTTGCCCTTTCACTCTTGCCTTCGCTCCTTTTTTCTTTTTTCCTTTTTATCAACCAAAAAGATTCTCACTCTTTATTTACCTCTGTAAACACAGTAAGCTCTTGTCCACTGAGAGGGGAAATGGGAATACTGGGAGGAGTGTAACACAGCACCAGAGATGCTGTTCTGCTTCAGGTTTTAGTGCTGTGCTGTTGATGTGGGGGTTGAGCAGCCTCTGAGGAGCTGCTTGGGCTGGATTGCTTGTTCCAGGCATGGGGAGGAATGCTGTCAGTCCTCACTGACTGCTACAGCAGTCCCACTGCAGCAGAGATGACGCTGCATCTCTCTGCTCTAGGGATTCACAAGTCTGCGGTTACACAGTCGGGCCCAGGCTTATTAAGCCTCTGCCCCTGGGGCAAAGACCTGGATCTCCTGTAGGTAACCCTGTGCTCTTCTGGCACTGGGACTGCCTCTCGCTGTCACACGGTCACCTGCAGGGACGTGGTTCCTTCGTGAGAGATCAGTATATCATTTAGAAAGGTGCTTGAGTTCCTTTGGCATGAAAGGTACTATATGAGTATAAAATCCTCTTTATGTCCCAGAAGGCTGGCCATCGATCTTGGGAGAGCCATTTCAATCCTCCCTCCAGATCCCCTGATTTCTTTCCTTTGTTGTTCCTCTGAGAGAGTGACAGTCTGGAGACTGATGACCCTTTCTCTTACTACAGTACCAGACTGAGGAGAGGGAGAATTAATTGTCCATGAATTTTGTGGGAGGCTTTTCCTCCTGTATCAAATTATTAGGATACCTTGTGTGTTCTGATGCTGTGACTCACCACCCTGTGATGGCTTCCATGTGGAGCCTGACCTGCTCTTTCTAGATTGGACTCCCTCTAGTTATGCTGGTGCAAGTCAGGAATATTCATTGAAGATAATGAATGCAGAAATAATTTAAAAAAAAACTAGGTCATTTGTTTGGTAAATGGAAATGGAGTAAAACTCCTCTGTTTTGGTTTTGTTTGTTTGTTTGTTTGTTTGGGGGTTTTTGTTTATATTGAAGAAAAGAGCAACCTGAAAACATTTAGTGTCTTAGCAGTATCTCTCTGTTTCTTTGTCTGTCTAATGCAACTTTGCCTACAGCCTCATTCATTAGCAATGCAAAGCAGATTTTGAAAGCCAAGGGAATCCAGGCTCTTCCAGATGAACACTGATTTTAAAAAAGATAAAAATCTAGAAAGAATAAAGGTTGTCCAAGTGGCATATGGTATGACAGTGACCCTACTGTAAGGACAGATGTACAGAGCTAATGGTAATCCTATACTGGAGCCAGATAACATTCTGAGGTTAGGAAATCAAAGCCCCATGCTTTGGCTTAGCAGAGAATTAGCATGTGGAGCCTGCCTTAGTTCTGGAAACAGGGCAATTCAGTTCTTAGTCATGTTGCATTTGGGGCTTTCAGCTTCGGTCGCAGCAAGATCCTACCTCATCCTGTGCAGGAAAATCAGACCCAGGCAGTTTGACCAGGGAACAGAACATGTTTAGTAAAGCTTCAGTGTTTAGATGGATTTGTGGAGGAGGGGTATACTGGTTCTGATAATTAGTTCAGAGAAGTTCATGTTTGTTACAGCAGAAGCAGGTCATTTGCTGCTTAAGAGCTGTGTGAAGTCGGGGAGTAAGTGCTGATCTTCAGAGCAGAGTGCAATAAATGACTGGAAGGCAGAGACTGCAGAAGTTGGTACCCAAGGGATGTTTTGGGGGCTTTTTCACATGGGGACCCCAGAACGTATCCTACAGCAAACTAAGCCTGAGGCTTGTACAAGAGCCACCTCTGCACACAGAAGTTTAACATCCTTTAATGATGCAACCGAGTCCCGATGCTTGTCAGTGGAGCCGTAGTTCCCTTGAGTCCCATAACAGGCAACCCTCTGGCCAGCAGATTTTTGGGGCAGCTTCAGGTGGTCAAGCACTGTGTGATGGCTTCCAGAGAAAGAGGGGAGTACAGGTGATGTAATTATTTCAGTTCACGGCAGTACCTGGCTTGGCGTTGAGTGAGTGAATCTCTTGTTACATAAATTCCGTGCCCTTGTTAAAAAAAAAAAAAGTTATAGTCAGTAATGAAAACCAAAAATTTTTTGCATTCTCTAACAGACTACTTCTACCTCACCCAAGCCCACCTCTCTCTGCCCTGCTGCTTGTGATGTCCCCCTCTTTCTTCTTGTTTTTAAATCTATTCAGCAATGAGAACTTCCTCATGTATCTTTTCTGATAGAAAATAGGTCATGTCTTCCAGTACACAATATCAGTAGCAATCCTTGGAAAACAGAAATTAATAGGGGTAGGACCATCATTTTTGGTGCAGTTTAGGATGCCCATGTAGCATTTATTTAGGCTTGATTTTTAAAATGGCAAAATGATGCCGGTGTCAACTAAAAAGATGATACTTGACCATACTCATAACATTTCTTTTTATATTTACTTTTATTTTCCCACAAAGGGAGAATTTGGGTGCAGGAGAAAAACAGAAATCTAGAATGTCTAAAGGCAACACATGATTAAAAAGAAGAAACAGTACTTTCAGGCTTATTTTGGAAAGAAATCTCCTGGCTCAGTTGCAGAAGGTAGACAAGGATTTAAAGAATTTGTTGTTGTTGTTCTTAAAAGCCTATGTATGTGTTTTCTGTTGAATCATTACTGGTCAGGAATTGGGATCTGTCATATTTTTTTCCTATTTTCTATCAAATGTTTTCTAATGAGCTTGTCAAAGTATCTGGATTCAAGTATAAAATTAACGTTATGACAAAGTTGTTGTATCTCAGTCACTCCAAAGTTGAGCTGCCTTTTCTCTTTAAAGGACACACATCAGATTTTTGAACACAATCTTTTTGAAGGATTTTTTTGGCTTGTTTATTCCTTTAGAAGCAAACTTGGGTGTTTATTGTCATTTCTGTTTGCATTTTGCATTCAAATGGTGGTGTTATTAAAAAAATATATTTTTTTAATTGTCCTCTGTGCGTATCTGTCTCTGCTTTCCTGTCGCATCATCTGCTGCTTGTTTCCCCCCTGCAAGTAGAGTTACATTCTTTTGCTTAGAATAATGCATGATGAGGAAACTCATTAAAATACTTAAACCAGGAAATAGTCCACTTACACAATCCCCTCTTGTTTTTGATGGTGTCCCTGGAAGCCCAAGCACAGTTAGTCATTTCTGTGCACACAGGCAAACAGCCACTGTGAATATTTAAAATCCAGTCTGTTAACAGAGTATCTATGTTGGGTTTTCTTGCAAGTGATGGATCACTAATAGTTTAAAACTCAGAGGCTGGGAACTTCTTTGATAAATTGAAGAGGATTATTTCATACTGTTGCGCGTCCCCGTCAGAATACAAAAGTCTATTAGCAGAGATGGATTTGCACACCCAGGGGTTGCTTTCAATATGTAATTCACTAAAAACATACATGCGTAGCAAAAATCATACCCAACAGCCAAGATTTCAGCTCTGTGCTGCTACGCTCAGATCAAGCACACGTACAGAAAACACTACATAATTCTCACCTTGCAGCTGTGGTCTGATCAGGTTTTTGCCTTGTGAAATACAGTTTGGCTGAGCGCCTGATAAAGTTGCTTTTAATACAAAGGGCTTGCTCAGTAATGGTGCTGTGAAAATTCTTTTAATTATTATACATAGTCATTGCTGAACTTTATGGCAATTCTGTTTGGAGCACTAAAAAGTCATGTAATAGAATCATAAGAATTGAGCCAGTCCTATTCTTGTTCCATACTCTTGACAGCAGGTGCAGTATTTCAGTTCACGTGACTGTGTTCTTCACATGCAAAGGGAAGTTTTCAAAAAGGCAGTGATGCCCCCACATCCCACAGAAAGTGTGTGCAGATTGGTTCTCCAGTCCTCATTTCTTTTTTAAAAAATTTCTCTCTTCATCTTTATTATTTCGAGCTGACTAGACAAGAATGCCCAAACATCTTCCAGAGTTGGTAAATTTGATCAGAAACACTGACAGATAAGTATAATCCCTGCTTCCCTGCTACCCTTCCCATAATCCTGGTTTCACAGGCATTGGCTGTTAGCCCTTAAGATTATCAGACCCAAATTCAGAATATGAATAGAAAATGTAATAAATATTTAATTTCACCTGTTTATCATCCTGCTTCCATCAGAGTTGTGCTAAAGGACTTTTGCTCCCCGTGCCACCTCTTCATAGCCACGTCAGAGCTTGATGTAGCACTGACATTTTGGGAAATCCCTGTAGTTCTGGAAGCTTAAAAACTTGGGAATCAGAACCCCTCTACTTCAGTCAGTGATCTTACTAGGGAAACGTAGATACTTTTGGAAACAAAGTAGCAATTTTTTAGAGAAAGATGGGTAGCCAGCTGCAGGACATGATTTGTTCCCCAGAACAGATGAGCACTTACTGGTCATCAGAGTAGAGCAACAAGGCTCCGGAGTGGCAATGCTGTCTTGGCAGATGCGTTTTCCATCGCCGAGCCGAACTGCTCAGGGTGTCTCCAAAATAGATCAAGTTCTTGTCATCAACTTTGACATACTGAAATCTTATCCTACTTTTATATATCTACACTCCTCTTCCTTTGAACATCCAGCTGTCTCTTTGAAACCTTGAAAGTGTGAAGGAATCTAGTGCTAATTGTTAATTTCTACTGAATGATAGATACCCTTAAGCTTCTTGTGAGAGAGAGAGACACAACTTTTCTCAGGGTTATCGCCTTTTTGGTTTGGAAGACCCTTTTGTTCCCAACTAAATTAGCCAGGGAGGTATAAATATCCTTGGGTATCTTGCCTTGAAGCCCAGGATAAGCCTTTGCTCTCTTCCTCTGACAAAAGCATGGTGAATGGAGGGAGACTGGGGCATTCACAGCTGGCACAGAAACCTTATGAAATATTGAAGCTTCCTTGAATATGGAGTAACTGGGATCTCCAGAGTTCTCACATGGATGTAAAGTGGAGATCAGTTCTCCTCTTGTTGAGCAGATAGATTGTTACTGGAAGTGTGCCTTGCTGCAGTTGTCCTTGGGTTCCTCAGCCCTGACTCCTGAAACATTTGCTAAGAACCATTCTTAAACCAAAGAGAGATTTCTTCCCCTCCGTACACTGAGGTCATTTTTGCAAAGAATTAAACAAAGGTGAGATAGATAAAGGAGCTAAGGACCAGACATCATCTTCCAAGGTGGAAAATATTGCAGTACTCATCCAACCCCAGACGAGAAAGAAGGTGCCTTTTCCTGCCTCATTTCTGAATGTGCAAGTCCTGATACCTTCAGTCTCCTTGACCTTGCCCATGATGAGTGCACATCTTTCTAATTTCCAGAATTGTCTCACTTTAGGAAAGGGAGACTTGATCCTGAGCAACTGAGAGGCTGGAAAATAGCAGAGAGCATGTAAGGGGTACAGACACAGGCAAAGGTTTTCTTATTTGAGCCACATCTCCCCAAAATTCAGCCACCCACAAATCAGGCATCAACAGCTTCAGCTGGGCAATTTCAAATTTAGTAAAAAGATTTGAGAAAACTTTCCAGGAGAGTGTACATTTTTCAGGACATGTGGATCCATTTTTCTCTATTAGGAGGAGAGGCTGCTCTATGCAGCACCAACAGGAGAGTGAAGCAGCAACAGGAATCAGAGTGCATTTTTGCCCATCAGTGGAGAGATCATTTTAGAGTTCCACCTTGTTAAATGGCTGGCTGAAATCATGCATGATTAATGGACAAAATGAAAATTAGATTATGTGTCTTTAGTCTTTGTGTGACCTCTGCTTTCTCCTATATCAATTGAAAGCAGTCGGGGGTGGGGGGGAGTGAGGGGGGAAGAAAAAAAATTTAAGATCATGTACAAACATCCAGAAGAGAAGGGGGAGAGGAGAGGAAAGGTGCAGAGCCCCTCTGTAAATTGTATGCTGTCACCAGAAATCGTGGCTTCTGAGGAATGAATCCCACAGCACTGAAGCTTGAGGAATTAAAAAGTGGAACAAACACCAAAGTTCCAGGCTGCCTGTCAGCAATCACCACGTATGTCAATCACCCATGTGGAACTGCATCTTTTGGGGAATTTTGTTTCCCTGCTGCAGCTGCACACGGGAGGTGACCTGTGGTCAGACACAACCAAGCTATTGGAACAAGTGCTTTCCCCCTCCCAGAAGGAAGTTTTACTGTGTTGCCCATCTTTGGACTCCTGTTTGGGCTATAAATTTGAAGATATGAGTCTTAAAGGCAGAGGGAAATCACTTCTTCCCTGCAGGCACGGGGTTCTTTGGCAGTTTTGACATCCTTCAGTGCTGCCTTGTGATCAGAGCATGGATCTCTGCACCCACTCAGGGGCACCTGCATGTGTGGAGGCACCAGGAGCCTGTCCTCCTTTCATGCCTCAGCCTGTAATATCAGGAAGCAAAGGTTTTCCGTTCCAGTTACAGGCTGCTTTGACAGAACAAAATGTGTCTTGCTGTGCCCTCTACAACTTCATTCTTTGAGGGAAAAACGCACATATAAATCCTATATTCACTTAAAATAACTAAAAATCAATGTGTTGCGTGAATTGCTACCCCAATAACCTCAACAGGAAAGGTTAATACAGTAAAATTAAGAGCAGGAGTATAATACCAGACTGCATGAAATTGCTAATTCCCCCATTTTTTTTTCCCATGTGTGACCACTGGCCTTGGGAACTCGGGGATTGTGGTTTCATTTGAAGAGACCAAAACCCACATGTGACTTCTGCCTATTTCTGAGTCTCAAAAGGGTTGATGAGTGAGAATTATTCTGTCAGCTACAGGGGACAATTCATATTTTCCAGCTTACATTTTAGCATGGAGTTGTTATCTGGTGTCTTTTTGGGAAGGCCTCAGATTCTGTGAGAGTCTTAGTTTTTGTGTTTTGAAAAAAGCATCATCTGGGAGAGGAAGGCTTGAATGTGGTACCTGCAAAAATGGGCAAATGGAGAAAAAACTTGATGACACTAAGAAGAAATATTAAGGCATGATCTCTTCTCTCTGGTGATCAGTGGCAGGACCCGAGAGAATGGCATGAAGCTGTGTCAGGGGAGGTTTAGGTGGATATCAGGAAAAAGTTTTTTGCCCAGAGGGTGTTTGGACACTGGAACAGGCTCCTCAGGGAACCAGTCACAGCACCAAGCCTGACAGAGCTCAAGAAGTATTTGGACAATGCTCTCAGGCACGTGGTGTGATTCTTGGGGCTGCCCTGTGCAGAGCCAGGAACTGGATGACTTTTCCAGAGATTACTCATTCCAAATCAGGATAGTCTATGATTCTGTGATTTTAGGGATTTGTTTCCTGATTTTTAAAAATTCAGGGTTGGCTGCTCTGCAGTGGTCTTTTAGTCTCCCTAGCATAAGAGTAACAAAAATGCTGTAAGAGGCCTGAGGGTTTCCCTTGGGAATCGGTAAGTAGGTCATGGGTATTGTTGCTGTGAAGATACATGTAGTTTCCTTTAAATTGATCTGAAAATCAGAGGCTTAAAGGAAGAGGAGATGATTCTGAGCAGAAACTCTTTTTCAGGTTTGGTGTGTTTTTCCATCCTTTAATCAACTTGTCCAGATTCCATTTTGTTGTCACTTGAGTTATCAAAGTCGGGCAGTACAAAATCGAGGTTGGAAAAACACCTGGAATGAGGACCTCACATGACCTCCTTATGCCCAATATTACACGATTCTCAATAGGTTGGTTTGGCCACTTTCTGCCTAAAAGCTTCTGCTGTTCCACTGCACTACAGCAGGAGATCCCGTCTCCATGGCATCATGCTGCAGGGGCATGTTGAGGAACCCAGGACATGAGGCACCCTTGTCTCATTCACACCATTTTTTTTCTTCCAACTTTCATGTCAGAGTTTTCTGAGTATATCTTATCATCTTCTAATGGTTCCTTTTGTAAAGAGGGAGCCCTCTGAGAGTATGTCATCTCTGCTAGGGCTGTCTGATGCTACAGGGAGAGACACAACTGAAATGACCCACCCCTGAAAATCATAGTGGGAGACCAAGCACTGTTGAGTCCAAGCAGCTTTATCTTGGAGTTGCTTCTCAGTGTCAGTCTGATCCCTGAGAAATCTGTCTCCTGTTTCTGCTACAGTTCCACAGTGAGTTTGCAATCTGTAGTTCAGCTTGCTCCCTGTAAAAATCATCTTCTTGTTTGAGGGAGAAGTTAGTGCCTTAGAGAACTGCAGAAAACAGTGGCCCATATCTTAAATGAGACTTGTAAAGGCCATCACTTTCTTATCAAGCCCATTAACTTGAATGCCTTAAACAGCAAGCTAAGGACCATATCCTTTGCAGAGGTGTAGGTAGTCATGATATGTGGCTGAGTGTTGAATACATGTATAATTGAACATACATTTCTACACAGGTATTTTGACCAGGCAGTCAGCTAATAGCTCTGAATAAGATACTCTGCCCTCTTACATGAGTTCATCTGCCACTCAGACTTGCTTAGCAAGATATATGCTGCTTTTTATGCATATAACTCTTGTTAATGCTAAGGATCGTTACAAGTGTGATTTGAGAGGTGTCCTTGCTTCATCCTTTCAGGATATAGTCCCTGAGGAGAAGAAGTTAATCTTTGTACGACATGGCTGTCCAGAAATGCTTGCAAATCAAATGGTTTCATTTGCTGTTTGTGCAGGGAGGGGGGAAGACGGGGGCTGCACACCTTAAAAAATTCTCTCACCCAGCAACTTGCTTTAAAGAACAAAGACTTCTTAGGTTTGCAGGAGCTCAAAAAGGCATTCAGTCACATTCACTTTGAATAATTTGGTATGAACCTGTCTTCTCAGTTAGATATCTGTCTGCAAAGACTATTTTTAAAAAAATAGTTTTGGTTTGGTGCTACCTCCTGTCTAAACAGGGAGGGGGTGTCAGGAAACCTCAAATTTGATTTCAGCATCTAACACAGCTGGCCACATGACATACAGTGAGTCACTTAACTTCTCTTTTTCTTCTCCTCTTACTGGCAGAACAGTTTCCCAATGTATCTTTTCTTTCATGTTGCCCATCTGTTCAGATCTGTGCTTTTTTTTTGGTTTGGTTTTTTTTTTTTTTTTTTTTTTGGACCAGGATTTCCATTATTCCTCCAGCAAGGCATGTAGTTGGGGCATAAGGCATACCAAGTGGTGGTTGCCTGTTCAACATATAGCAAATGGGAGTGAAGAAAAGCAGAGCTTTATTTACACAACAGTTCCAGTCTGTGCCATGGCACTACAGCGAGCGCGCAGGAGGCTCGCAGCGACGCGGCTACACATGTTCTGGAATATGGGCACTCCATGTGTTGTTTTTCAGCCTCCTGGGAGAGCTTGCCTGCTAAAGTTCTGCAGTCTGGATCTGCTGTGTATTCAGTGTTATTTTTGTACCAGCTGATAGCAGAAAGCATATCTGAATCAACTTGCTTCATGTTAGACGTGGCCCTCTGCAAATAAACGCACATGCTAAGAAACCCCTTCCATGACATAATTAGTTGTCTGTAAGCTACGGTATCATTGTGTGGAGTAATTAGTTCTGTTTGTTTAAAGGAGGCCCGGAAACATATTAGCAGTTGCCAGTGGACCAACAAGGAGAAAAAGAAAAGATAAAACCCCATGTGTGGTGGTTATTAGTCTCTTCATCATACTAATGGACAGCTTGTAAGAAATTGGACTTGCTATCAGTGGCCCCAAGTAACAGCAATCGTGTAGGGGCATTGTTTCTCCTCACTGGCGATAAGGGTGACTTGTGGCAGCTTTGATAGGATGCTCATTTTTATCTGCTAAGTGCATGATGCTTGTAAAAACAGCAGTGGCCTTGTTACCACTTGACATGACACTAGTTTTAGCTGTTTACGCTGACACACCACTATACTCTTTTAAAGCTTCAGCCTGGGGTCTGGTTCATTAGAGAACTTCAGAAATGATACTGATACAGCATCTGGGCTGATTTCTTTATGCTCCCTGCTCCAAGCAAGAGGAAGAGAGTCAGTGTAGCCCAGTGGAGGGCCTTCACTTGCTTGTCAGATTTACTTTCTGTGGTGAAGTAGTAGTTTTTAGAAAAGCAAATGAGGTACTTCATTTATCTGTAGGTTGACTTACACAAGGGATAGGGAAGGGAACTCTGTCTGTAACCCCTGAAGGATGGAAAGGAAACAGACTCCAGCATGGATTGTGTGCAGCTGGTTGGTGGCCCCAGCTCCCAGCAGGGATGTTTCCAAGAGCTGCAGTGGTTAGGCTCAAATAGATCTTGCATAGATCCAGGCCTTCTGAACTCAATAGGCTTAAAAAGAGTGGCAAGTACACCATTTACTTCTGAAACCTGTGGCATTTAATATATTGGAGTTTTTTCCTACCAGATTTCTAAACGGCCTTCTATGGGCTATTAGTGAATTATTTCCCTGTTCTGTAATTGGCTTATAAATTTTACAGAGGGGTTATTAGCTCTAAAGGGTTGTGACAAATGACCTGGGAGAAGAAGGAAAACTTAGTCAAACTTTTCTTCCCCGCCTCCACCCCTAGATTTAGCGGCTGTGCTAAGTCTAGGCATGCTCTCAGTCTTTGTAAAGATGTGAGGAGATCAGTTACTGATCCCAGGTTCTGAGGAAAGGGCTTCTCCTATGAAGGGGAGAAAATCTTCTGGAGTTCCTCACTGCAGTAACTATTAGTGATGAGCTGCCCCAGTCAGCTGAAATAGAGATTATAGGTGATGGTAGGAGCCCTGATCTGAGTCTCTGTGCTAAGAATTCGCCCATTTGCTACCCTAAGTCCACACACAAGTTGGAAACATTTTGGTGGAAGCAAAGCTTCATCTCCCAGATTCTGTCAGTTCAGGAAAGAGGACATTGCTGCCTGCAAAAAGAGACAGTCTTCAGAAAGTGCTAGGGAACCTCTGGCAGTGGTGTGTGACTATAATCCATCTGATATCTGTCAGGGCTCCTTTGTCTGAGCTTCTGCAGAAGCTCATTTTCAGATCTCTGCTCTTCAAGGTGTCCTGGGTAATTTCTGTGTATAAACCAAACCATTAAATAAATAAGTAAATCCTATCTTCTCAGTACCCTCAGGTCACATTTTGCATTAGGGGCTGTTCCTTAGATTTCTTTTACTTCTGAATGCTCTCACTTCTACATACCATGTGATATAAATAATACTGCTGGGAATCTGAGAGCTGCAGCTTTTTATGGCCACACTGCGATATTGTGCTCTGAATTCACGTTACTAATTTTGCTGCTTGTGGCTCACATCTGGCCCACCTTTCCGTGTGGCCATCCTGTCCTGTTCCGCCATCAGCTGCTCTGGGATTGCTGCATGTGCAATGCACCTGCAATCATTCAACCTGAAAGTGTGGGGGAAGGTAGCCAGCAAAACATATGAGTAAGATTTTTTTGCAAGCATATTTGAGTCATTTGTCAGGAGTCGCTTGTTTCCATGGGAATTAGTGAGGGAGAGAAGACATAGGTGAACCTTATTCCTTGCTTTAGCTTCAAGTCTGGCTGCATCAACCTGCAGGACCTATAATTTAGACCCAGGGGTGACTGAGAGAGCTCATTTTCCTTTTTAATTATTATTGCAGTGGATAGATGGTGACCTGTCATGGGAGGAGAAGAGCTGTGTGCCTACTGGTTAGAATAGCCCGACACTGCAGCCCAAACTTCCTCCTGTGGCTGTAAATATGCCAGGCCTGCCTTTGTGGCAAACTACAAATGCTCTCAGACTTTTGAGAAGCCTGGGGAGAAGATTCCAGATCCTAAGGAAGAACAATTCATCTCTTTTCCCATCCCCCTGTACACACATACACCATCCCCTTGTCTCTTTTTAGGTCATTTATAATCAGCAGTCATGGAGCACTGGCCTCATTAGTGATATAGCCATTCCTTCAGTGCTTCAGAAATAATCATTTAGAAAAAATGCACGGTTTTCTTCCCTTGAGAGCCTGTGAGTGATGAATTTATTTCAGTCTGGCTGCCTTGGCTGTCTTGCTCAGCCTTATCTCCATATTTATTTCAACAAATAATGTACTATGGGAACAACAAAACAGAGTCTGTGACACAGACAGAATAGGCTGGGCAGGGAGGGGTTAACCAGGGAGATGGCATTGGAAAGCTGGGGCTCAGGGGGAGAGTTTTTTATTCAGAGTCATATTTTAATGTGTATACTTTCTGAGTGTTTGTGTTTGTAGAGGTTTAGAAGCCCTGGGATTTGGACATTGATTTATTCATAGGACACCATTTAGAGAACACACATTGTCCCCTGAGTGGTCCCAGCCACTGACCTTTCTCCTGAAGGGACCATCCCTTTTGTAATGGTGGACAGGTGATTAACTTTCTATGCCAGCTAATGACTGGGGTCTCTCACCAGCAAGCACCAGTAATTGTGACTGGCCTGGAGGGCTGGTGTACTGGGACCCATGTCCTCACCCAACAGGCGGTCAGCAGCCCCCTGGTACCGAGGGTCCAGCTGCATATTGCTCCACCTCCAGGAATCAGCACTCGCAGCTACTGTCAACCAGGGTTACGGAGGGACTTAAACTCGTGATTTTTATTCTGCCAGTGACCATTTCAGTAACTGAGTGTTTCTCTCTGGAAGCCGAACATCCAAGGTCAGTGGCGAAGGACTGGGAGGCAGAGCTCCTGTCTCTTCCTCCCAGTGCTTCTTCAGACACCCCGGGCAGCCCAGCTGTGCCACCACTTCCCAGTGTGCACATCACAGTTAAACACAGCCCTTTCCTCCAAGCTACCACAGTCACACTGGGTTTATTTGAATAACATTAAACAGTCTGAATTCCTTGAAATTATCCTTTCTAAGGATTGACTTTCCCCGATGGGTAAGCTCTTCTCATTAGAACACTTAGTTAGCACCCCTGCTCTGCCCTGCTGCTGGGCAAATAAATCTAAGTGTATGGCATCGCTTCATGCCATGTGGTTGCAAGCACAAGTCAGCTCTGCATGTCACGTGTTGTATTTGAAGTCTGGCTTTATAGGTACTTATGAAAAGGAAGGCTGAGCCTATCCTCTGCCAAAATATAGCCCCCCTTCGCCTTTCCTCCCACTTGGGACATGCAAGCTCACGTGTGAAGTGGTTTTTCTGCTGAGGCTTGTGCCTGCGTTTCATTTATTCCCTGGGATGGCTTTTCTGAAGCATCTGGAACTTGTCACTTTTGTGTGCAGCTGTAAAGTACTTGTAATTTGCCTTGCTCTCTGTTTTCCAAAGTGGTTCCTATTCAGATTTACTTACAGGTAGCATTTGTGCACAGAAGACCCAGCATTTGATTGCAGAGATCCAAGCAGTTACGCACGTAGCAGCCCTGTTGTATAGTTTGTGTACGTGCACACATATTCTTAATGCCTTTTCCAGGTTTTGTTTTCCTTAGTGAACATGGCATTCATTTGCCTAAAACTCATCCCCTGTTGGCTTGTTAATTAGTAGATATTCCCAAAGTTTTCTTTGCACCTCTATCCCTTTTATACAGAAATTTCAAAGGCCCAAGCGAACCAGTTCTCTACCAGCGTAACCATGAGAGGTGATGGACTAATATTTTAAAGCCAGTTCAAATGCTGCTTGTGTCAACCTTCAAATTTAGAGACAAATATCCCCTTCCAGTCTTTTCCATTAAGACAAAATAATTCCTTAATTCTTTTCAGCTGTTTTCTTTGTGCATTGCTGTCTAATCACCTTGGTAGCAGGACTGTAACCAGGTAATGGGGGAATAAGCAGCAGTTGATTTGCTGTCTTCTTCCCTAAGAAAAATCTGTGCATACATCTGCCCTACTTTAGGGATAAGCATCAACAGCTCAGGAAATCTGGGGGGTGATGGTATAAGCAGGAAGGCTCATAACAGTGCCATCTCTCTGTGAACAGGGAGAGTTCTCAGGGGAGGAATTTAGCACTTTGTTCTTTCCAGCTGCTGGTTGGGAATGCTTTCAGCTTTTGCAAAGTCATACCTCCCTTGCCTTAGAAGAATTTACCTAAGAGGAAGCACAGAGCCATATCTTTGAAACACTGTGCTGGTCACCTTCATTTTACAGGTGGGGAAAATGTCTTAAAACGACTTTCATATCAGGCAGCAATTGGGGGAGAAGGGACGGATTCTGAAAGAGAGCAGGTAGCTTTCATTTTGCTGTATCGGCCTCAAGGATATCTCTGCTTTCTGACAGAGAAACTCCTAAAAGTCTCAAAGATATTTTTTTCATCTTTATTGAAGTGCTGGAAGCTTTGCATTTACAGAACAGATGTCCTTTGTTACAAATTTTTCATTCCTTATTGAAATAGATATGAGGAAGAATTCATACCACACAAACTCAGAGGGAAGCAGCATTTTAAATGGAATGATTAAAAACCTTGCCTTATCCCATTGCTTCATTTTTCACTTGTGACTCTTGTGATGTCACCCATTTGCGCTACTCCAGTTGCCGTAGCTTTTGCTGGAGAAGAGAAATTCACCTTGGGTGTCCCTATTCAATGTGAAAAGGTAAGTGAAAAAGAAAATAGAGGGGGAATATCTCTTTTAATCTTTTCAGATCAGAATGAACTCAGGATCAATCCTGGGCCTGCACCTGATATGCTTTCTTGATGCTCATTAAGTTGAACTTGTGATAACCTACTGTAAAAGATTTAGGCTTCAGACACAAGAGCAGGCTAAGACTCTGTGCAGACCATCAGTCCCAGCTGAATGATCAGAAGTGATGGGTCAATACATACAACAAAACCATGGCTGAAACCAAGTTCATCATTAAGGAAGTATGGGGAGGAAGTCCCCCTGTGCAGGCAGGGAATGAAGAGCATAATTGAGGTTGCTGGATCTTACACCTAACGCGTTAGCCAACTAAAGCACAGTTTACACCAAAAGGTTGTAAGCATCAGTGAACTATATGGTTGCTCGTGATATTAATTTACTTCAAATCCTTCCTGTAAGCTCTTTGTAGAGTTACACACTGTGAGCTTCTTTTTCTGTTAATCTTTTCTTTTGTGGGGCTGAGTTTACTGCTGGTGAGGAAAGGCAGCCTGATGTCCATGGAAAATGAAATCCTGTATTTATCCATGGACTAAGAGCCAGCTGTTCCAGCAGTGGAACCCACTGCAAGATTGAATTCAGCTCACTCAGCCCTCTCCTTCCCCTTGGTTTGCCTTCTCTGATTGCCTGTTGTGCAGTGAAATTGGTAAAATGGATGTATCATCTATTCTAAATTAGACTGACACTGCTCAGTTGGCCTGATGCCTTTCAATAGCTTTTCAGGTTTTGTCAAGTACAGTGAGACTGAGCCACTTGCTTTAAACCTATCAGTCAAAGCAGGTGTTTGGGAAGAGCAGTGCTTTACCTCTGAGATTCACAAACTATGGTACATGTTACCCACTAGCAGAGCTCAAAGATGTAGGGGTTTCTGCACCTACCCTTAGAGAAACCCTTCAAAACCCTGGCCAGTCACCCTATCCATTACAAGAAAACTCCCACAAAAAATCTAAGATGCTGCTGCTACCTTCACCCAGGAGAGGCAGGCTGTCCTGAAGACACTACTCTTCCAGCACCTTCATGTCCAGTAGAAGGCCCCCAGATGGAGCTGCCCACGCAGAGCACAAGGTGAGCTGTAGCATCCCTGCTTGACCACAAACAGCTTTGGGCATAGGTTGCTGCCAGAGTCAGACAGTGTGTGTCACAAGAGAGGTGACTGTGAGTTCTGGCCCTAAGAAGTGTTGAAACCTTTGCCAGAAAAGGAGGATTAAAGCAGAATCAACAGAATGCAGACCAAAAGTTGGAGGAAGTGGTGAATGTTTTAATGAAACATACATTAAATTTTCCAGGTACTTTTGCTCTCAACACTAGGTCCTGATCCTTTTTTACCCCTGTTATATTGGTTTGTCTACAGCTACTGAGGCCAGTTTTAAAGCTAGGGCAAAAACATCAGGCTAACACTACTTTTCCTGATGCTTCAGCCTCAGGTGGTTTTGCTTTAGGCTGTGAACACAAACCAGCCTCCTATAGTGCTTCCCTTTTTTTTTGCATCTGTTCATGTCTCATGTAAGTGAACTTAGATTAATTGTAGTTTTCTTCCCCTCTAGATCTGACCATCTTGAATGGCCGTAACACCTGCAGGATATGGTTCACTCAGGGATTCAGATGGATTAATATCTTCTTCTAGCCCACAGCCAAATGCAAGAAGAAATCCCATCCCCAGGCATCCTATTGCTGTTGCAATACTGGGTTTAAACCTCATCAGATTTCCAGATTTGGCTTGTGGATGATATGAGCAATCCTCCTTACTCTCCTTCCTTGTACACTTAGTTTTGCTGATATTTTGGGAGTGAGCAGTTCATCACACTGAGCAAATCCACAAGGTATGATTGCATTAATAGGAAAGTGATTTCCACCAGAAATCATGGAACAAAAGCAGCGTTCCTCAGTTACTGAGCTGCTCAGTTGGCATTGAGCAACCAGGTTCCGTTTCTAGTCTGTGCCCCACTCTTAACCCCACAGTCATTTTTTTAATTGCCTCTTTAAGAGTTTGACTGGCCACTTTCACCCCCCCAGCCCAGTTTATCAGAGCCATCAAACCATGGAATTTTGCAGAAGTCTGTGCAGCAGGATTGTGGCTGAACATGGGATCAGAAGTCACCAACTAATAGCTGGTGGATAGGGTTGCTGCCGTGAGAGCTCTGCACTAGCATCAAGCAAAGCTACTATTCCCCCAACAGAAGTTACTGTCAAATCTTTGCAGCCTTTGGCTCATCTGATGTTTAACCCAGCTTTACTGAAAAGTTTGCAGGTTTCCTGACAGACTTACTAGGATCAGGATTTAACTCTTGTTAGCTGGTACAGTGCAGAATGCCATACCTTGGCTTATATCCTCTAGGCATGAGAATAAGATTTACCTTGTGTTATGTGACTTGGGCTGGCGGTCATGCGTGAATGCAGGGTGCATTTTGTTACACATAGAAAAGTTGAGGTGAGATTCATTTTCTTGCAGTGTCTTTCGGTTTTCTAAAAATCTGTGGGAGGTGGTGGCAGATAAGTCCTTGGTTTTAATTCCTCTAAGTCTAAAATTAAATGTATGTAGAGGAGAATAGCCTCTAACAGAGCTGTGGGACCAGCAGGTAGGGATGATGTAAACAGCGATGTCTGAAATGCTGTAGAAATCCACACGGGGATGCAAGTCTGGTGTGTAATTCCTGCTGCTGGCACCATCTCGCTCCCCGTACACGTGCAAAGATGGGGAGTGAGGAGCTTCGGGTTAGAGCAGGGATTGCAGCCCTGCATCAAAATGGCAGTGCTTTGTTAGGGCCTTTCTTCCCCAGTGCCCTTTCCCGGCTGACACCAAACGGGCAGGAGAGACGCGGTGTGTTTTCTTGGTGCTCCGCCTGTGCCGTTCTCCCATCCTCCCCACCCCGTCCTCCCCCCTCCCCTACTCCCCTGCACTCCTCTTACTCCCACTGCCCACATCGAACATGTACAGATTTTACGGTTCACTGGAGAATAAGTGGCTGTCATTTCACAGATGGGCCAGGATGTAATTAGCCACAATGCATCGAAGTAATGGAACAGATGTCTCTTTGTAAACTGAGTTTGCTGTTGCACACTCTGTGTGTGTGACCTGCCGACTGCTCCGGGCGATTCCTCCTGGCCCCCTCACCCCCTCCCCTCTCTCTGTTGCCGAGCCAAGGGCTTAGCTCACATCAAGTGTTTGTGTGTTTGTGGGTTTGTTTTTCTCTCTTTCTCATGCACTTGTCTCTCCTGCTGTAAGGCCACTGATTATGTGACGGATTGTTAGCAAGCAGAACCTGCATTTATCGATGGAGTCATTCAAAATAGAAAAGGTGATACCCCTCTTATGAGATAATAGGCAGTTTCAAGTTGCTCTTATTACCCGATGATAATACACCAGTAAAATCATAAATTACTGTTATGATGCCCAGCCTTCTCCTTTCTTCTTTTTTCTTCTTTCTTTAACTGAAAATAAAATAGCTGCTCTCCCTGAGCCCTCAAATTAGTATTTATATTTTAGATAAGAGAGGGGCTGTTGGACTGATTACAATATGATAATGCACACAAGCTGAAAACAAACACTGCAGAAAGGTGCCTGTCTGGCTCATCTAGGAATTGCAATCCAACCACCAATCCAAACATAAAAGGGGCAAAACCAGAGCCTGACTTCCATATTCTCATTTTGTAGAGCAACCTTGTCTCTGCCAGGTACAGAAAATGGATAACTTTAATTTAATCTAGTGAAAGGTGTCTCTGCCCATGGTGGGTTGGAACGAGATTATATTTAAGGTCTCTTTCAACCCAAACCATTCCATGATTCTACAATTCATAGCATTTTCTCCCTTAAGATTCTTGAGACATATTTTCAGACTACATCTATGCAGGTTTTCCATTCCTTTAGTTCATCATATCCATGCAGCTCCTGAGCCCTGTACATCTTAACACTGGCAGCTCTCCAGCTGTGCTGCTTTAGCTGCTTCTGCTGAGGGTTTCCTGCCGGTGTTCCACACCACAGCAGGGGGCAAAGGGACCAACTGGAGCAGGCTGGCTCTTGGCTCTGTTTACAGCTCAGCCAGGCTATGGAGGAGCTAAACACCATGACCAGACACCGGCTACTAGTGACAGAAACCTAATGGTGACACAAACAGGAAGGACATTTAAAGAAAATACACAGTTTTGTTCTCAATGCTTCTGGGTGTTTTCATTGTTTGTGTCTTAGAATTCTCATAGTGAAATCATATAGGCAGTCCCTCTGTGTGTGTCTGTGTGTGCTTGTGTGCATTTATGGTTTATTTTCATACAAATTTCCTGAAGAGCTGCATTGTTTCCCAAGGGTGGTTCTGATGAAAAGGTTCTTATTAGTTCCCTTAGTTTTGACCCGGCAAGCTTAACTTCAGATTGCACATCTTCTGAGTGTTAACAGCGGTGAGATACATTCACGAGTGATGGCAAAAAGCAGGTATTATGTGTAGGGAGGAACAAGTTTTTACCTCGAGCAAAAATGATAAGGAGGCTAAGCAGCATAATGATGGAGTGCAGAGTGTAAATACGCTGGATATGTTAAACCTAGAGAACAGTATCATAACCCAGAATAATCCCCTGTGGCTGTGGACAAGGTATGGGCCTGCTGCCATCTTCAGCCCATGGTTGATTAAAAATTTTAAAGGACCCAAGCATTTGAGGTTGGTCTGCAGCTTCATGTATACCTCTTAAAAGAGCTATAGTGAAACACGAGAGAGAAATAATAACCCAGCTGGTGCCAGCCTTCAAAAGCAAATCACTCAGGCACTGGGTTTCTCTACCCTACCACATGCTCATAAAGCTATTTTCACTCGTGTGGACACATGAGCTGAGCAGTTCCCATGCTGGTTTGACAGTCAGAGAATCACAGAATATTCTGAGGGACCTGCAAGGATCATCAAGTCCGACCCATGAGTGAATGGCCCCTACGGGGATCAAAACCAGAACCATAAGCTGGGAAACACAGAACCTATCAGCCCCTCAAACACCCATTGTGGGGGCACCAGACATTTTTCAGTGGTCTTTCAGGTCAGCTGGGTATGTGCACAGAATTGGCAGTGTTGGAGAAGTCTTCTGAGGCAAATCAGACTGGCAGCAAATTTTACCAACACAATAATGTGGATTCCTTTGGGTCAAAGACCATACTATGATTCATGAGAAGTAGCTTGTAGCACAAGAATATGTATTTCCACTGGAAAAAAATAAAGCAAATTATGCTATGGAGTTGAGAGTGTGGCTTTTAGTTTCCTCTCGTGATTTAAGCCGTAGGTATTTTGTGAGGCAAGGAATATGGGATTTTGACACTGTTTGTAACCTTCATCTCTCGATTGAAATGGTGGTTGAAAGTGGCATCAGGAAGAGAAGTGGTTGCTGAGACTCTTTGCTAAACATGAGTTCTCCATGGAAGAGACCCAGTGATTCCCAGGACTTCCTAGCACTTACAGTGCAGCGTATTTTATAATCTCTAGTGTCATTGTAAAATTCCACAGACCTATTTAATATGTTCCCATTCTTGTATACAGGACTTAGGAAACTCAGGGACAAGGACAGCTCTGGGCAGCTAAGCTGAAAGCCACTGCTTGGGCTCTGGGATCCCAGCAAACTTGGGGGACCAGCAGGAGACACCTATGACTGCTTTTGGTCCAGGGCTATTGGAAGGGTGCCAGTCCCAGCATGGATCACTTCTGAGGTCTTTTTGGACAAAACCAAAATAAGGCATTTGATTCAATTTCACTTGTGGCACTGCCCACGTCCAAGCTGGTCTCCGCAGGTGACTCGCTGGCTGTCAACACCTTGGTTTGGTTGTGCTGCTATTTCTGGTCAGGGCTTATTCCTGCGTAGCAATTAGGCAGCCGAGAGGAAGGCACAAGAGTGCAGCCCAGGCCTGTGACCTCACTAAACTGGCTGACCCAAAGCTCTGCAAACAGGATTGAGCATGAGGGTGTCACTCTTCAGCTGAGCCGTGCATGTCTGCAGGCACATTTCCGCTAAGTGGCGTCGGGGCTGGTTCCCTGCAAAACTCATGTACCCTAGGGAGGACATCCCTGAGCTTCCAGCTTCTCCTTTTGGGTTTCTTTGTCTTGTTTTGTTTGTCTTTTCTTTTTTTTCCTTTTGATACTCAAATCCACATGTTTATCTCCCCTGCATTGATGGAAATTACTCTTGACCCACGTTAATGAGAGAGAAAAAAAGTTGTCATTTGTTATGATTTTTCAAATTCGTTTTTAAAAAAAGGTCTTGTGGTTTCCTTGGGTTTCAGTCAACATTGTGGTCTGTATGGTTGGTCTGTGATAAAGCTGATACTTGCACGGTATTTTTGGCTGTTTTCATCTGGTCCCTGCCTTTCAAGAGACAAAACTTAGGGTTTGTTAAGTCTTTCCAATACAGTAGCATTGCAAAGCAGGCACAGTAGATTGATTGAGCTTTTCCTTTGCCTTGTGTCAGAAGAACCAAGCATAGTGCTGCAAATGCAGGATGGTGTCATGTTAGGGAGAAAGAGGGAGTTTCTCTTTGGGCCTAAATGAAGGCAGTCTCTGGCAGCTTAAACTCAGTGGCTTGTCAGTCCCTCAGCAGCAGCAGTTGCACAACACTTGGGAAGATACTGTACAGCAGCAAGTGCTTATAACAAAGAATTATCTCTACCAAATTCTTTTAAAAGAATATACAGTTTATTTGACAAGAATTATTTTTTTACTGTGTAAACAATAGCTTTCTTGCTTCCAAAGCCCTTTCTCAGGCAAAGTTTCCCCTGACCCAGCAGAAGGAAGACTAAGTTGAAACCCTGAAAACAGCTATCACAGAATGGTTTGCACTGGAAGGAACCCTAAAGATCATCTAATTCCAATCCCCCTGCAACTGGCAGGGGCACCTTCCACTAAACCAGGTTGCTCAGTGCCTTGTCCAACCTGGCCTTGAACACTTCTAGGGATGGGGCAGCCACAGCTTCTCTCTGGGCAACCTGTTCCAGTCCCTCGCCACCCTCACAGGAAAGAATTTGTTCCTAATATCTAATCTAACCTTACCCTCTGTCAGTTTGAATCTGAACTCTGGAGGCTTTATGCCAAAGCAAAGGTCCTGTTTGCGGTGCTGTGCTGCAGGGAGAAGGGTGTGGGTGCCAGGAGAAGGCAGCCCAGGAACCAGCCGAGTGCCCAGGCAGGCATGGAAGAGGCCTGTGTAGGCAGGGAAGATGATTGCTGGGCACAGGATAATGGTCCATCAGGACAGTCATTCAAGAACATGCATTTCTGACTGGTTATCTATTGCTCCTCTTTACTGCAGTCTGCTTGTAGGGCTTCATAGCTTTTGAAGGTATAAGAATAGGACTTTTTTTTCCCTCCTTTTTTTTTTTTTCCTTTGCCTTGAAGTAATCATCTATATTTAGGTCAGTGACATGATGAAAGATGTTTATGTGTTTTTACCTAAAGCTGGAAATTGCCTTTCCGGATATCACTGAATGGAAAAAAAAAGCTAATGGAGCCTTGTTGTGCTTTCATTGCTTTTGCAGTGGTGTTCTTGTTTTAGTGCTATGGCACGCGAAACATCCTTCCCCACCGCATGGCTCTCGGCTTTCAGCTCCCTCTGCATCCTCTGCTGGCTCCCCTGCATGGAGTGGACTTGGAGAAGGGCAAGGGGAAGGTCACTCAGAGTTGTTTTATTCTCCAGCTACCTGGAGCAGGCATCACCAGCTCTGCCCTATCAAGTAGAAAATGTGGCACTGATAAATCCTGTCCGCTAAGGAGCCGAACCTTTTTAATATGCAAGTGCTCAGTCAAAGAAAGTAAACAGACATCTCCTTCTGCTGGGAATTACTAGACAAATGTCTCCCTCCCCTTACCCTCCTTCCTTCCTCCTCCCTTCCATTTAAGTGTAGGAAATTCTGCTTGCTTTATTTGATAAAGAGGAGGAGGGGAAAGGACATGTACTGAATCATGGTTAAGCTGCTGTCTTCTACCTCAAGACCTTTCAGTCTAGATGTGCTTCATTAGTTTGATAAGCAGACACCAAAAAGGGGGAGGGGTGTGGGGTTTGCATGAGGGGATCTGCCTAGGGGCTGCCCGGAGGTTTAAGAAGATGAACTGCTAATGATGTTGAAGCTGTACCTTTTTGGGACCTTGGCTCCTGGAGGAAAAACGGGCCCTTTTCACTAATTGTGTTGTGCTCAGTAGTGTGATGGAAAGGATCTCACAGGGGAGCGAAACAGAATGAATATCGGCTGGGCTCTTCCCCTGAGCAGCCCCCACTCTACTCCTCCCCCAGCCCAACTCTCCTCTCTTCAGTGAGGTATCTGGCATGAGGTAATCCTAAATATCAGGAGATAACATTAAGAAAAGAGATCAATTTGGCAGGTCATTTATTTGGACAGTCTGGTGTGAGACTTGCGAACTGAACATAGATTTTTAACGAATGTTGTCCAAATTGGCAGTGCAACTGTTTTGATGAATAGCTACCAGAAAGACTGTGAACCTTGGATCTGGCCCTGTGCATGTTCAAACACAGGATCTGAGGACTTTCAAATGCTGCTTGCTCTAATCCTGTGCCAGCCCCTTTCCTCTCTGACAGACTCACGTCTCCGAAGGAGATAACTGTATCTCCCCGGTGCAGTGGTGTGGGCAGGTTTTCACCTGAGGTGCTGTTGCATGTTCCCAGGTGTGTCTGTTTTCTTTTCAGCAGCTGGATGCCGCCCCAGTTGAGAAGGTAAAGTGCAATTCCCAGGTGTGCTTGTGCGGAGCACCCAGGCTCTCCATGGCTTGGATTTTTTCCTTTCTCCTGCACCAGTGTTACCCCAGCCCCGTGAAGTGTGGTGTTAAACTGAGTTCTCTGTGAGTTTTGGGGTGAGAGTGACTGCTGGTGGACAGGCTGTGCCACGCTATGCCTGGGAGTCTGTTTCCAGACTCCTGCCAAATGCCACCCCTACGAACCCCTTGTTATCTGGGCACCTTCTCCCCTGGGCAAAGAAGCCAAAGGCAGCTGGAGATGCTGCTTGGAACTTTGCTTTCTCAAACACCAGTGGGCACAACATGCCGGAACCATGCAGGTCATGGGCCTCTAGGTTCAAAAGGGACCTTTTTAACCTAAGCATAGCGTCATCTTAAAATTGTATATCCCTGCCACAATCAAGGGCTGGTTAGTCAGCGACAGGTGGGAATCACTTGAAAAGTTGTTCGGCAAAGGAGACATGGGTAGAACTTCAGGAGGCAGCTGGATATCCAGGGAACTGCCTGAAATGGGAGATCTCTCCACTGTCAAGGAAACAACCTATGATAATGTAGTGTCTTTGGAGCAGCTCAGGAGTGGGCAGTAGGTTTAAAGCAAAAGGATGTTTTGGTTTTCTTTTGGTTTGTTTGTTTTTCTGCACAGCATCTACTTAATGTCTGAATTCCCTGCTGCATGCTGTTGCAGAGATTGTGTCTGAAAGGAATCCTATAAATGCACAAAGGAGAGGTTTGCAGTTGAGAGCAAGAGTGCTAGATCGACACAGTCACCAGCACAGGATGCTGTTAATCCCCTGATTGCTGGATGCTGGGAGAGATGCCAGGGACATGCTCACTGCACATCTGTCCTTCTTCCTGTTACACTTTCCCTAAGCATTTGTGGCTGGCTGCTGTCAGAGATGGGATACTGGTCTAACAAAACCTTTCAGTTACATTATTATGTTATGCTGACAGGACAAGGGTGGAATGAACACGTGGACTGGGACGTGGTGGGATAACCTGCGCAGCCCAGGCTGCGGAGCAGAGCTTTATGGAGCTGCTGCTGGCCATAAGCACTTCCATACGTGACTTCCTCAGCATCCCTTTGAAGGCGATGGTCAAAGGAGGAGTGCTGGCAGACAGTGCAATAAATGCTAATGTTATATGTGTTGTAAACCACTTCACAGAGAGAGGTAAACATTTCCCAGGAATTGGTGTGGTGAGGCCAAGAGACAGACTGTTTGAAGTTATGACCAGCTGCATCTCTTCCTTTCTTTGCAGAGACAACTTTACGCAGTGGGTGACACAGACAACCAAAAACAAAGCTTATTTGAGAGTTTTTGCCTGCCTTCCACCCTGTTGCCTCCTGCCTCAGCCCCATGCCTGTCCTCTGACGCTGAGAGAGGGACCCTCCTATGGAAACCTCTCATTCTGTAGTTCTACTGGTCCTCCCTCTCACTTAGCATATGTTGTGTCTGCACCTCTGCCGTGACTAAAATCCCTGTTTTGTCAGCTCACAGGAGCAGAGATGGGTGCAGGGAGGGAGTGGGATCACCCCCACTCATGGGGGGATGCAAAGCAGTCTATTCCTGTGGAGAAAACATGCATCACACAGGGTGGGGGAGAGGGGACTGTGCCTTGGTCCCTATAATTATATCCATCTGTTACTTCCCTGTCTCTGCCACCACTGCTGAAACACACAAAGAATCACAAGTGTGATTTAAGCCCCTGGAGAATACAATGGCTACATTTGAACAAGCCGAGCTGGCCTCCAGTGCCCCGCTTTCACTGCCCCAGTGCTGCCTGGTGGGCTGGGCAGGGCCACTCTGGTACCAAGCGATCTCCTCTCGCTCTCCGTCATTATTAACTCGCTGCCTTTTTGTTGTTTCTGCTGCTGTTGTCACACTGGTGTGGAGGGGACAATGTCAGAGCTGTTCTTCCTTTCCTTATCAAAGTGACTGCTTCAGGAGTTCAGTGCCTTCCACATTAATGGGACTGGTAAACTGGTTTTGCATTGCAGTTGCTCTTGTTTTCTGTGCCCTCTTCTCATTGCTGTTGACTCATCAGGCTGAAGTGTCTGAGCTTAATTGAAGCAGTAACAATGCAATCAACATTTCTCTCTATTTTTATCTGCATCTCCTCCTCCCCTCTGGTTTTTCTGCTCCTTGACATGCTATTTCTGGGGCTGAGAGCTTGGCAGCCTTTCCAAGGGCTGCACTGGGAGGGAACTGAGCCACAAGAGGAGTAAACCCACCAAAAGTAACAGGGGTTTTTTCTTTCTCTGAGTGATGCTGGACTCCCTGCTCTACACTCATCCTCACTGTGCCTCGTCACCTCCCTCTGTCATCCTTTCTGCAGCATGAAGGCCTGGGCAGAGGGAAGTAATTCTACAGCACGACTGTATGGATGCACCTAATTAGCATAAAATTAACATAACCCTCTTTGTTTAACAGAGTACCCAGCTTTCCTTTATGCAAGTGATGTGACCAGAGGCAGGGAGGAGTGACTGGTCTTGGTGCAATCTTTGTAAGAGATCAGCGGTGAGGATGCTAGCTTGGTCTTCGAATGCCAAAGCATTCACCCCGACTTCAGGAGGAGAAGAGAGCATTCTGCCAGCTGCAGGCTTAGTGGCAACTGTTCTGCAGCAGATGACTGACACTCATGGTTTCAAACACAGGTCTCTGGTGTTAGCTGTGTATAAGTAGCCTGATTTGTCAGGGATGCGAGTCCTGGGAGCAGCAATATCTTTATCAGTCGGAGATGTTAAGACCTTGGAAAAATTCACCACTTTTCCTCAGGTGCTTAATTACAGGCTCTGAGATGTGTCTGCTCTTGTGTTCATTTGGAGGGCTGGGATTTGGGCACTGCTGCTGAGTGTGCCACTTGGACCAGGATAACAGTGCTCCCAGCAACTCCCATGGCCAACCAGAGGGCCTGGTGTGGCGAGTGTATTTACTGAGAGTGCCATGAGGGACAGACCCACAGCAGCCAGCTTCCCCTGGCTTCTTACATTGATTTTATTCTGCTCTTCCCTCTACAAGTGCAAAGAACATCCTGACTGTGACAGCCTTGATTTCTCCCCAGCAACAGACGAAGAAGATGCATCTGCGTGTCATCCGGTGTGCCATCCAGCTGTGGCTGCACTGTTCCTTACTGTACCACTGGGAAGCTAGAGAAGCCAGCAGAGCTGAGTCAGGGACTTGACAAAGGCATGCTGTCTCTTTGCAGAGAGGCTGTGTTCCCTTTTGCTTTCTTAGTCCTTTTCCCATATCACTTCTCCAGTGCCGGGGTTGCCCGGGGACAGGCAGAAAGCCTATTGCTGGGAGAAGGAAGCCTGGGGTATGGGAGCTGGAAGCTCTTAAGTCTCTGTAAACATGCCCACTTAGGGGAAAATTAGTGATGGGAGGCAGGAAGGAGTAAGTAAGAAAATGTGGCCATTTTTTAGTAAATGAAGCGGCATCTTTTGAATGCAGTTTGCGTGGGCAGAGTAGCAAGAAACACATGTAGCTTAAAGGGTTTGCATTCCAAAGGATGCCAGCTGGCTTTAAAATGTTTCTTCTTCTGTAATCGGTTAGGGTTACTATTGTTGATGGCAAAACCTAAAATGTCAAGAGGAGAAAGTATGAGGAGAACCAGTGTTTTTAATTTTACTCCTTTCTAATGTCTTGGTGCACAGAGAAGCACATGTGTGTTGTTGGTGCCCGAATTTTTTTTCCATGTAGTTTTTCGTCCCCCCAAAGGCATGTTTCGCTCTTCTGCAAAGTGATGGCAGGCAGAGAATCATCTAAAAGTCTGAAAATGTAAATAGAAAAAAACAAAAGTGAGAGCAGGTGTCTGGGTAGGTGAATTTATTGAAAATACTTCATCTTGTGTCTGGGAAATGCCTGGATTTCAGGCTGACAGAGTCCTTTGCCATGAGACACGCCTCTCCTTTGTGTGAACCATACCACCCTGCATCCTCTTTCTGTCACCTTTTTAGCGTTGTTATTGGACTGCTCATCTCTGTTTTGTAATCCTATTCACTTTTTTAAATACAAATTAACATACTCTTCTCCTCCCCACTCCCACCCTGTGGTACAGAGAAAGACTGCTGCTTTGTATTAAACCTAGAATTGTTTTTAAGGCAATACATGCACATCTAGACCTCTCAGCACTGATGCTGTGATCTCTGCTGGCATCTTCAATAATTTTATGTCCTTGTGTTAGACTTTGCCTCACAAATATATATACAAAGCCCAAATTGTGTTATCTAGAGAACAAATGCTTTCAAATCTGTTCAAAGGGTGTGTGGGAACCAGCCACTGAAGCGAAGGAAGGCAAGAGGCAGCTGACTTTGTTAAATGCTTGTTAATACCTCTATACTGTTGGCAGTGCCTGAAGTTGTAATCGGCTCTGTCTGTGTGTCTGTCTCTGCCTTCTGCTTTTGCATGTGCCTTTGTCGGCACATTTTTGGGCTGAGTTGTCTGTAGCTGCATGCCTGCTGGCGTGTCTCTCGCGTGTGCGCCGCCCTTCGGCGTGTGTTCTCTCCATACAGGATGTGCTCCGGTGTGCCCCAGCATGTCTGCCTGTGTGGGGTCTCTCCGGCTCAGCCGGCGTGCCAGCATCCGCCCCCCTCCCCGTGCGCTCCCGAATTTCACGTGTGGATCTCCCCGCGGGTCTGCCTGTCTGCCTGCGCGCATCTCTCTCCCCGTGAATCCGTGTGCCTCGGTGTGTCTGCACGCCTGGACACGGGATGGGATGTGGGAGGCTTTGTTTGTGGTGGGGCTGGTAACATTTTAAGATGAATTCAGTGACTGTGCTCGTGTTGAGATGAAGGCTCCGTCGTTTCCCTCTGTCAGCCTAACAGACACTTGTACCAGGGAGGAAAAGCTGTTGCCTTGGTGGCTTCAGTGAAGTGAAATAAAATGCTGTTTCGAGTCGGTGGGAGTGGGGATCATTCACAGATGTCAGCTCCTTAAAAATGGCCTCACTTAAAACGTATATGGAGAGAAGAAATTGGATTTTTCTCCTACAGGAGGGGCTTGTACCCTTGCATGGTGTCGGATTTCTCCCCCCCAGATCCAGGCAGAATGCTGTGCTCTGAAGGGAAGGTCTTTAAAAACAAAACAAAAGGCAGCTGTCAATTTAATCCAAGCTCCCTGATAAAATTCCAGCAGAGTTCCTTTTTTCAGAGATGAAATAAGAACCCTGGCAGGCCCTCTTGACTGGCCACATAAATCATTTGTGGTAATTGCTCTGAGAAAGACAAGTGCTTTTTAGGTGCAGGGAGTGGGGAAGGCGCCCACAGCCACTGCACAGCACCCCAGGTACCCCAGGTTGTGGGGACCACCTGCCCCGGGCCTGAGGGCAGCTACCTGCAGCAGAGATGGGTGCTGCAAGCCCAAGGGGAGAATGTGCTGCAGCGGATGAATAATAGGGTTTCCTGTCGCCTTCCCTTTGTTGTTGGTCCTGATTTTAATTGCCCTAGAGGGATTAGAAGTCAGACGGTGGGGGAGAATTTGAGGGGGGGGTGAATTTGGCAAAGCGGGGGCTGAGAAGGAGGAGGGGGGGGGGAAGGATGAAGGCGCAGGGAAGGTGGAGGGAATGAGATGGAGGTGAGACGAAGAAGGAAGAGATTGATTTAAGTGACTAGCATTTAGTGCAGCGGCGGCACAATTTCAATTAGCTAATATCTCCTTGGGTTGGAGCATGACTCTGCATGCTCCTTGTCACTCCGATTAGGAGTGGAATGGCCATAAAAAGCAGAGTGCTGGGCTCCTGGTGTCAGCTTGACAGCTGCAGCGGTGCAGGAGGACAACTGCTCCGGGAAGCCGCAAAGCTGCAATTGCGCTTTCCCTGGGCAGTCATAAAAGATGGTGATAATAAAATAACAGGGATCTGAAGCAGCACTACAGGAGCAGCCACCAGCCGCAAACTCCATGAAGAGGGCATTGCTTCATTCACCCCTTCGCTTTCAGGGTAGAAGCAGTGGGGTGCAGTTGTTATTGTATTTCTAAATTCGTAACTGCTGCTTCAAAATGAGCTTTCCTTAGCCACTTGTCAGAGCCCACTGGCCTGAGTAGTTTTGGGGACATACCTGCAACTAAGAATAGATATGTAAATTACGTATAGAATAGAATCAGTACGTATGAACGAGGGAAATAAAGGTGAGGGGCACAAGGAGCAGAGTGGGAGCCTGGAGTCTGGCTTGTGTTCCTGCTCTGCCACTGGGCCATTCTGGACCAGGCTCCTCTCCTCTGACCCACAGTCCTCCGGAACCCAGCTGGAGCAGCCTCTGCAGTCTGGGTTATGTGGGGAATATGTGAGCTGGGCAGCAGAACTGCATGCTGGCATGAGAGGCACTGTTGTGGGACCAGCAACATGCCTGCTCTCAGCATCTCTGTGTGCTGCTGGCTCTCTGTGTTTGCCTGTGCCTGCTGCCTTGCTGGTGAGTATTGCTGTTCATCAGCAACAGCTATTAGTTTTGAAATACAGCCTGCACCATTTGATTCTGTGGCATCCACTTGTTCCACTGGTCTCCACAGGGGAAGCCCACTTCCATGTCCAGTGGAGCACCACAGTTGATATGGCCTCTTTTCCTTGCTGCAAACAAGCTGCTCTGCCGGCGTGTCAGACATCTCCTTCCCTTCCTTCTTTGTGGGCATGGAGCCCAGCTGCTGAGCATGTTTCAGCCTCTCTCTGAGCAGGGCCCTAAGAGAAAGACTGAGGAACAAAGGAGTGCAGCCAGCGTGGCTGACTGGCAGCTGGAGTCAGTCTCCCGGACAAGTTGCTTGTACCATTTCCAGAACAGTTTCTGGGCTGAGAAGAGGGGAAAAATGTGTGCCCACCATGCAGTCTCCTGCTGTTGGCTCCCAGGTTCCAAAACTGCCAGGCTCTGGGTATGGCACTCAGAGCCAGCAGCATCCTTCCCTTTTCATGTTGCCACTCCCATGCTCTACAGGCACTCTTCTCTCTCTTTAAGAACACACAAGCATTTGCAACAGTGAGGAAAAAATAGTTGATGGGCTTACCTGTGGGTGGGAATGAGTTAAGGTGTATGAGAGAACAACTGCAAAGAGATAGCACATGGCCTTACCCACGTATGTACCACACACATGTATGTACCTGACAGGGTCTCTATTAAAACAGACTGTGACTGGGGAGTCCCTCAGTGACCTTCCCTCCTTCTTGGGGCCCTGGCCTGTAGATGTGTGTGAGTTAACATGCAGCAGTGGAGGAGGTTGCTGTGCCTGGCTGTCATCCGTCCCTGATCCCGAAGTAGCTGCCCTTGGAGCGAGAGGCGCTTAATCATTTTTGAATCAGCTCCTGAACTGCCACAGCTCACAGCCCAGCACATTAAGGTGAACTGGCACAGACTGCAGTTTGCCTTAATGGACTGCAGCCGTTCAGGAGAGGCTTTACCAGCAGCAAAGCTCTCCCTACCACACAGGTAGCCTGCTGTGGAAGTGCAGTGGGACGGACACAGCCCCAGCTTCATTCGTCAGTGCTTGAGAGCTGACTGACAGATGGAAGATGAGGGAGTTTTCATGCTGCAGGGGAACTCAAGGATTTCAGCCTGCTTCCCGCACACAGTGGGCCAAGCTTGGGTAGCCCTCCTGGCCCAGTCCCCCTCTGTGGTCAGCAGTAGGTGTGCCAACAGCACCAGTTAGTGATGGGGGGGTTGTCCTCTTAATTATTGGAAAGGAAGCACTTGATTTCCCTTTTAGGAAAACTGGGACACGAAGAGGTAAAGGGCCAAGGGTGAGGAAGAAGGTAGGGATAAAGACCTCTGCATCCTGCTCTCTCTCTAGTACCACACTTCTTGCTTTCTTAAACCCTCTAGTTCATCCTAATCAGCTCTGCATGGAAAGTATGTACTGCCTTGCAGATACAACATTCAGTTTCCTGTTCCATTTATTCTCCCAGTTACCTATATTTTTCCCTTTCTGTTCTTACCACTTTTGAAAAACCTACTAAACTACATTTCCTGCTGTTTAAAAATGAACCAGAAGTAAAAAGCACCTTGCCTTTGAGGGGAAGCTGTTAAGAATCATAAAGTGTTATTAAAATATCTGCATCCGTACCCTATTTTACAGTGGGTCTCAGTTCTAAGGAAGCTGCTGACTTGGTGGAAAAAATGGCAGTTCCCATGTGGAGTGATAGGGGAAGGATGATTTCCTGCACTGAAGCACTTGTGATGGAAGTGATGAAGCCCTTGTGTCGCTCAGTGAGGACTGTCATCTCGAAAGCAGCACTCCCACACTGCAGAGTGGTTCATTGATCTTGTGGGCTGGCACGGGCGAGCAGCCCCTGTGCAGGAAGGGGAAGGTGAGCTGTCCCTGCCTCACTGAGTGCCACACTGTGACATTTGGTCACTGACGTCCCTCACCAGCTCTGACTGATGGTGTGGGAGTGGTTCCAATTTCACTGGGGAAAGAGACGGAGGGTGAGGGACCATGGGAGTCCCCAGTCAGAGGGGAAAGGAGGATGGCCTGGAGATCCCCCGTGAGACCCAGATTGCTGAAATTGGTGTGTTCCAGGTACCTCCCAGAGAGTTAAGTGAGTAGTCTTTTGTGAACACAGCTGTGGGAAACCTTGGCTAAAAGTACAGAAGAATCTCCATCTCTGTTACAGTCAAATGTGTGGTCATCTCCATTAACTGATTGACTGTGGCCCCTTGAAGTGCTTCTGAAAAGTCGTTTAATTACCTGCTTGATTTTAAAATAATCTGCTTTGTATCTTCCTGTAGAGTTTACTAGGGCTCCAGTTGGCACATGGCTCAGCTGGAGCTGTTTTGAGAAACACATTTATTTCTACTTAGCCAGCTGAAATGTCTACCTCTCTGCCATCTTTTCAGGTGAAACATTCAGAGATGTTCTCTAAACCTGAGCCCTAAAAGATTCACAGCGGCTTGTAGGATCCCATAGGGTACTTAGATACCTCGTGTCGATTTTAATAGCAGCTGTCAACATGCAAGTCAATGCAGTGATACAAAGGTGAGCAAGTGTATGCTCCTGGGCCAAAGCTGGAACCTGCCCAAGGAGAATAGGATAGGATTTTTTTCAGCAAAAGCCGTCTCCTTTTGTATATACAAGCTCTGCAGGTGAGTCTCAGTTGCAGTGGGAGCCCTCTCTTATTTTTCCTGGGCAGCACAGGAGGTGGAACTGAGGGGAAACATAACTACAGGCAACCTCATATGTGCTTGAGGTCACACAGAAACATTGTACTGGCATTAACCCAAACCACAGTCCTGTTTTTAACCTCTGCTGTGTAAAATGCATAATCCAGGGTTATCTTTTACTTAAATGTAAGCAATTGCTAAGCTAAGTTTCCAGCTGTGAATACAGCTTACCCTGTGACTGCAGCACTTGGATGCTGACAGATGTGTGTGTTACCAGCTGACACTTGGAGAGCCAGATTGATTGGCTCAAATAGAAATTCAGAGATTTATTTGAAGGGTTGTGTAGGATCTTCAGAGCATCTCCTCCATTCAGGCTGTCAGTTCTGAAAGGTGGCTGTATAGGTTCTGTTTAGATGCAACACAGCAGAATTACAGTTTGTTCCAACTTTTTTACAGATATAGTAAAATAAAGTATAAGGTTTGTTTCAGTTCATTGTATAAGGTTATCTGTAAGCTACAGATCTGAGAACTGCTGGGTTAGTTCAGGATAATATGGTACCACATCTAGCCCCTCCTCTGAGGCTGTGTGAGGTATTAAAGCAGAAAGCCACAGAATCTAAACGGCATTTTAGCATTATATATTTCATTCTGTTTTCACTGAAATGTCTTTTTATGACAATACAGAAATCTCTGCAAGGTGTACTTCCACCTATATCTCCCTTCTCAGGTCTCATACATTTGTACTCAGGAGGTACATCCGCTTTGTTCTCCCTAACTTGGATCAAGCAGATTTTATTTGAGCTCATCTCTGGCTGTGTTATGCCTTATACCTGAATGATCACGAATTGAATTCCCAATTAGCTTGCCTTTTGCAACTAAAATCCTGTTGATTTCAACAGTATAGCCTGGTTTAAAATACACAGTGAAACTGCTCTCCCCGTACATCCCAGAGGAACCTTGTAATCTTATTAGATGCACCTGCTGCCATTTTATTTTAACCTCTCAGTTTTTCCCTGCAGCATAATGAATTCAATATTCGTCTGCCACAGAAAGCCTTCCCAAATGTGCTTTGCCATCACTTTGAGAAGGAACAGCCCTGCCTCCAAAGAGCTGCTGGCAGCACCTCCACCCTGGAGCATCTGGGGATCACCTCCACCTTCTGCAGGTGCCAGCAGATCTTCCCGTGGGTGCTTGCAGGAGCATCCCTGGTGCGTGCCCCAGCCCCAGAGGGGCACTGCAGGTGTTTAAGCAGAGTTGCGTGGCCCTCACAGCCTGCAGAAACTTGGCTCTACATCTTTTCCTGTGACTGTTAAATCAGTAATGAAGCAGGATAGAAAGTGGTTTTGTAGCTTCTGGGATATCAGGCCTCTTCACTGCTGGCTTCACAGCTGTTACTTCTAATCAACTGGGCAGGCACCATAGAAATGTCAATTCTAATAAACAGTCTTTCATTTCAAATTCGGTTTAGGTTTTACTGGTGGAGAGGGGGCACCGCTGACCTTGCGATGTCCCGTGTCAGAGCTGCTCACTGAATACACGTAGCTTCCTCCCTCGCTGCCCTCCTGTGTGCATGCTGCTGGAAATGGTGAGGGGGACATTAAGGACCTGACAGTGACCAGCCTGAGCCCACGGTCCTGGCATCCTGTCCTGGACCGTGGGAATGAGCCAGTGCCTCGGGATAAATGTGAGAGCATGAGAGGGCTGTGGAGCTTTCCCCGAGAGACTCTCTGAGCTTTCAGTGGTCTGTGTCTCAGGGACTTTGAGAACCACCAGCCATGTCTCTGTGTTTAATTAGAGGTGTTTAATTAGCAGTGGCTCCATTTGGATCACACACTGCTCTGAGCCTGGACCGTGCCAAACTTGATAAGTACTGCAGAGCAGCCACTTAAAAGTCTGGGAATAAATAAATGGCAGAGCCTCGGCATCTTGGCTTGAATCCCTGCTAGGAGCCTGACGAGCTGGGTTGAGCCCTGGGGTCCTGCCTTTAGGGCTCAGGTTCCTCTCTGCAGCTCCCTGCCTGTGCTGGACCATGAGCTGCTCCCAGTACTGCTCTCCTGCCATGAGGCTTCACTTCTCACCTCCCTCCCCCTCACCACTTCTCCTGCCATCCATGGCAGCAATGTCCCCCACCGTCACTGTCTCTAGCCAGGTCGTGTCCATCCTGTTCCACCCCCTTGCCCTGTTAGCAAGAAAACCGTGGGCATCCCTGTACATTTGTATTGCTCTTTGTTGGCCTTTTACTAGGTCCAGAAAAACTCCTATGTGTTACCAGAGGCTTGGGGACAGTAGCTTCTTGCAGGTGCCATTTTTTATCCAAGCTATGTGGGTTGAGGGAAGAAAAAGAAGAGGAAGAATACTGATTTTTACATTCTTCAGTCACTGCTGTGGAGTTACGGGCATGGGCATGAATCCACTCCCATGAAGCCACCAGCAGAATCCGTTAAAGGGCGTGAGATGAAGTGTTTGCAGCAACTGGAAGTAAATCACACTGGGAAGGAGACGGAGAGAAGGAGAAGGCCACCCTGACTCCCACTGCAGATGCTGCCTGCTCAGCCTGGCAGTGGCCGGCAGCATCCTGGGGCGGACACTGATGTGGTTTGGCTCGCAGGACTTCCAGCACCATTCCAGACCCAGGAAAAGCATGCCCCTCTCACTGGGCTGTCAGAAGCTGTTGGCGAGAGGCTGTGCAAGTCCACGTGCTGCCCGTGCGTGCGCACCTCCGTGCAGAGGGACAGCAGGCAAGGTTTCATGCTGAGCCTGGGGAATTTGGCTTCCTTTTAACTGAGGATCTCTGCTTGAACGCATCCCTCTTTGTCAGGACTTCAATATTTTCTGGAAACATGTAATATGTCTGGCCATTTCTGTCTGTTGAGGAGAATCGACGTGTGGGTTGTAATATATATTAATTCCCTGGAGGGACATTGAACTGTTTCCTCTGCCCAGGTGGAAAGGGATAAACACAGCCACTGACATGCTGTTTAGTCTGAAAATAGCCCACTGAATGCATAATGAAGAGCCTCCTGAGGAGTTACTCTGCATGTTAAAATGGTGTTCAGCAGCCTGTGCTGTCACACAACATAATTTGACAATGAATGTGCATCTAATCAGCCTACCAATAGCTGACTGTCACCGTCTGGCCATTAGTATTACCTGTCTGTTCAATGGCAGCCTCGTCTCCAGGAAACAAGAACTTCGTCGGTCCCAAAATATGTCTCATGTGTGAACGAGACAAATGAGGAACTCTATGTCTTGGCTTTGTGCTCGGCGCCCATTTCATGCTGAACAGCCACTTGGCTTTAGCTGGAGAGGACAAAGGAAAATGAACATTTTTCTTCAGTCAGAGGATTTCTGAATGATCAGGGGAAAGAGCACCCCATATCCTTTGTGAGCCTAATGAAGGCAGAGCGGCTGAGGGTCCTTCAGTGAATGATGCTGCATCTTCTGGTGCACGCAGTCCCTGCCTGCACTGAAATAAAGATCGTCAACCTCCTTCAAAACATGAGCCAGCGTTTGAGCAAAATGGCTCAGGTTGGAGTCAATTGACAAGTGGCTTCTGCTGTTTAATTCACACCCTGGTAACAACACTTGCATGAATGATATGTAGACAACCACTTTTGTCTCTGAACATTTGACAGCAATTAGGGCTTCACTCCAGGGGCAGAACATCATACTAACACTGGAGTGCTGGAGGAGGAGGTTAGGGTAAAGAAATTAGCCATCTGTCTGGTGGAGACTGTATCCTCCAGGAGGCAGTTGGATGTCAACAACAGGCAAAATGTTTCCATTCTCATTGTCCTGCACTTCAGTTGTACACAATGGCATGAAAGGCACACAGAAGCCCCATTCACTTCCAGTTATATAGGGGTCTGCCACCAGCCACCCTGACAAACACTCCCTGGCAGTTGCAGCGAGTGGCAGCTGAGAGCTGCTCCCCTCTGCGCTGCTCGCAGAGAAGCCTGTCAATTTTGGATATCCCACCGTGGAAAGCCGGGAGGCAGGGACGTAGGTGTTTAGCAGGGGGAAGCAGAGCTTGACTGCAAATGAGGAGGCAAAGTGATTTTTACAGCCCTTAGCTCCAGGCAGGAGGAAGCCGGTGCGGGCACAGGCTTAGTCTCCGCAGCGTGTTCCTGCTCTGGGAACCGGGAATGCGACACTGCCCCCGCGGAGGGAGAGGAGCAGGCAGATCTAATCAGCACTGGGTGGCTGTTTATCAGCTTGCCCAGCGTGGCCGTGCTCCACACCGCTTAGAGCAGCGCATCCATCACGTTGCTGCCTGGATCTTTGATTTAAGAAACTCTTCGTCTCCGAGGACAGTTCCCGTTAGATTAGTCTGGTTGAGGGTTTAGGGAGCATGTGTTGACATTTGGTCGTGTTAGTCACACTGAGGTACACAGCCAGAGAGAACTGCCAGGTCTCTTGCTGTCTGCTCTGAAGGACGGTCTTTATAATTTCTACTGCACAGGCATGTTACTTTTTTCTTTTTTTTTTTTCTTTTAATAGAAAGCAACCAGCTACAGCATTTTCCTGTCAGGAACCTAGATCTGATAAACACAGTGCCCTTGGATAATTCTCCTAGCTCAACCATTAAAAAATTCAAATTTAGGAGCATTTTTTTTGCTTTATTTTTACGTGCTTCGGTGTGTCTGTACAGAAAAGCACTCATGGGAGAGCAAGGGGCAGCATAACATGTGTTTTCATTGTCTGATGGTTGGCTTCAAAGGGTAAATTAGCAATAGCATAACTTGAGTCCAGAGTACTGTCATGGTAAAAAATGCAGCTTAGAAGTATCTAGAAAAGGAGCTTCCTCCATCAGCCTTCCTAATGTGCAAAGAGAGCCCCACACGACGGCCGAGGTAGCGTTCTGGTGCCCTAATGTGCCCCTGATGGCAGCTGGTGTCTCCCTTACTCCAGGTCCCTCAAACTATTTCTATACATTTATTAAGTGGAAGACTGTAATGAAATTTAACTCCTTGAAGCTTCTAAGTGAGACTTGCAACAGCGACAAGGGTAGAAAACCCTCTGTTCCCTTCCTGGACTCTCTCAAGTGTGCCTTGCAAGGCTTGAGCATCAAGCTGTTATCTCTCCCAAGACTCGTGCCTGACACCTTCCTACTCTTACAACTGGGCTGTAGGCTGTATATACTAACTTGTGGTCAACTGGACTGAGTTTGCACAAATCTGTTTGGCTTCCTCATAGGAGCACAGGGCCAGTGGCAAGCAAAGTTTTCTTTATTAACAGTAGGCAGAGTCCCTGTGGATAAAACGTATTTTAAATCAGTGGTGCCCATGCACACCCACCTGCCCAGCAGATGATACCTCAGGTAGACTTTTCATCAACAAAGCCATCCATCTGACTCTGGTCAGAAGGTTGCCTTTAAGGGAATGTCACTGGACAAAAATTGGCTTTGAGTACTGCTGGATAGAGTGTAAGTTTTTTCTCCTGTAAAAACTCTTGAAAAATGCAGAAGTGTTTTGCTGAAAATTCGAAGATTTGTCTGAAGTGTTCTGTTTTCTAGGCACTTTTCCCCCCAGTATTTGGTAAAACTTATTATTTTTTTTCTCCCTGAAAACAGAAACCTGTTGTGATGCAGTTGAAATGGTAATTTTCCAGGCAAAAGAAGTCTCAATAAAAACTTTTTACCCAGCCCCAGTGTTCAAGTAAATCTCTGTGCTCAAGCTCTGCCCATCTGTGAAAGGGGACTTTATGAGGCCACGGTTTGCAAATAATGTCACTGTTTTCCCAGCCCACAAGATTGCACATGGCCTCTTTAGTGCCATGTGGTGGTGACCATTCAGTGCACAGAGGAGGTCAGAGTGAATCACCCACTTTCCTCCAACATGTGAGCTTTGGAGCACTCCTTACCATGGCTGTTTTAGGGAACAAATATCTAGTAGTCAGCCTGGCACACAGATCGCACAGGACTGTTCCTGCATCTTGTTCAAAAGTCACATTTAGTATTTCAGTCTCTAGAAGCCCCTGCTGAGTCATTCTCTTGAAACTCACTTTTTAAGTCGAATTTGGAGAGAGGCAAACAGATAGATGACTATTTTCCTGGGCTAGAGCAGCCTCTGGTCATAGACAGATGCATCTTTCTTACCCTTTACTTTGCTTTTTCACCAGCATTTTCAGACCTATTAAGTATTTTGTCTCACCTCCACAAGCTCTAATTCTCTCTCGGAGCTCTAACATGCATGTACACAGGGGTTTATGAGCTTAGCAGGAGCCATTGGGTTTTGCCATGGTGTGAGGGATAAGTCAGCCAGAAGAGACCACAATGCGACCTTGGTGGTTTTCTGTATGACTAGCCAAGGAAAAGTGTCTCATCAGCAGACCAGGAGCTTTAGAGAGCAGACCCAGCACTCATGAGAGGACGAATACGATGGTGTCGTATGTGTTCCTCCTTCAGGCACTGTTTAACTTGTGCTTTCCAGTTCAGCAGCATCCGAGGTGATAGAAGGAAGAATAATAAACTGAAGTGGTGTCCGCTGGGGTAGGTGTGCTGACTAACATTTAGCTGAATAGACATTTATCATGCCTATACAGTACGGGTCCAAAAGGCATAAGATCTGTGGAAAAATAAGAGCAAAGGTTGGTAGGAACACCTTCTTCTTACTCAGTTGTTATTCCAGCAACAGTATTCCAATATTCCAGTAACAGTCGGTACCTAAAATAAGCAGAGGGCTGATGTGAAATCCTCTGACCTCTTACAGGCTTCCACACTCCTTGGTAGAAAGAAGTAAGGGAGCAAAAAATAAAGTGGACAATAATGACTGCAGAATCCATGGTAAAAAAATGAGAAAAGAAAGTAAAGGAGAAGGAGAGAAATTATATGACTTGTTTCCTTTTTTAGTATGAATTGGATTTGGATGTCTCCCTGCAGCTGCCACTGTTGCTGCCGCTGCCACCAGTATTTATTATTCATTATTTTAGCACAGTTAAGGAGCAGTAGTTGAAATAAACTCAAGAGCATGACATTTTGTAACAAATGATTTTGAATTCTGTCCCCCAAAAAGTTTCAGGTTCATATTTCAAAGGCTGTGTAGATGGAAGATCACACTGCGGATGAAAATAAAATCAGACTGGTGGGTATGTGGATCTGTAAATAGATGCTGGTGTTTGTTTTTCATAACCAGTCTGGCTGCTGAACCTTTCAGTAGCCTTGGCCTGACCACATGCACAGATCTATCTTCTGACACAGGTACTTATTTAAAGGTTTAACACTGTACCCAGTGATTAAGGATGTTCGCAAAAATGAATTATGAGTGAGACTATTATTTCAAAACAGGCAGGTCACAGATGACCCCAGTACTGCAACAGGCCTTTGAACTGTCCTGCCCCTCCTAGCACCCCAAATTCTGAAATAGCCTCTACAGAAAAAGGTGTGTGGTATAGAAGATGTAAAAATGCTGAGCATCAAAAACTTACTTAAGCAGTTTACACCGTATCTAAATGGGTAGAGATTCTCTGAGAGGCATTTTTGGTGAAAGTGAAGGCTTTTTGGTGACAGCAGTAGTTGGGTGGTATTGGGTCATTTACCAACTTCGTTCTGGTTGCAGTCTCAGGTACCTAAATTGTTGACTTTTGTCTGCACTGGTTTGTTCAGTACAAGTTTCATTTGGGTCAGTAGACAAGTTGCTGTTGTGAAGGAGAGGGCCATGTGCATATCTGCATGTTAAATACCTGAAAACAGATGTCTCAGTTGAAAGAAGAAACACATTGAGACTAAGAATTCTGGAGCTCTTTATGCTGTGCTGCAGGCTAATATCAGAAAGTAGGAGAGGGCACTAAAACAGGGAGCTGTTGGGAGTGGGTGGAGAGTAGTCAGCACAAAGTACCATGTAGAAGATTTGAACAGAAGGTTACTGTGGCTTTGCTGCCCTAGAAGGTGAAAATTTGTTCTCCCTTCCCTCAGCTGCCCCTTCCCTTTCTTTGCACTGAAAATGGACACAGCAGTAAAATTCCTCACAAGTGTTATTTCTTCATGAAGGGTTACTCTTTAGTGCCACATCTCCTATGGTGAGAAGACTGGGATTTGCTTCATGAAATGAGCTAATCATGTGAACCTCACAAGCACAGATACATGTGGACAGGAATTTAAGCTAAAGCTGTGTGATGTGTGCCGTGGTCTGGAGGAGAGACAGATCATTTAAAAATGAGAAACATGTGAAAAAGAAATAAAGTCTTCCTCCTGGACCTTGGTGCAGTCCCTCCCTGCTTTTCCAAATGAATCCTCTTAAGTTTCCACAGAGCACATTTGTGGTTGAGGGAAACACTTGTAATTTGTTGTTTTGCAGAAGGGTGGTTCCCTGTGCCCTTGGAAAGAGGCCTTTGCTGGAAACCAAACAACAACAAAAACTTTCCCTTTAGGAAGCCAAAGCCTGGTGTTTGAAAGTGTACGAGCACATCCATTGTTTTTGGCATGGTCTTTGTGCAAGCGTCCAAGAACAAATTTTGCTCTGAAAGCAATGAAACGTATATTGAAGAAGCAATAATACTGTGCACGTGTGTCAACACGCTGGAAATGTCATCCCCACTGTATAGATATGTTCAGGATCTGATAGTGGATTCTGGGGAAGTGAAGGCTGCATCTTGGATTTCTTGACTTGTAGTGCTCTGGATAACAAGTTAAACATTTTAAGAAAAAAGTCTTAAGAAATGGTATTAAACAAGAAGCAAAGCCTATCTTCCATTTCTAAACATAACTAAATGCCATCATAACATTTAGTTACATTGGCAATGCTAGAAATGAATTTAATAACTTTCCGCATGATTTTGCTTTAAGTTTCTGCTTCTTCACGGAAAACAGTGTCTCTTCTGTTTGTCCCTTTCAGAATCTGGCCATGCACAAGCAGAGTGGTAATGTTGTCACACCTTGGGATTTTATCTGTTGGTTTTTTGTCCCAAGACTTTGATTCCTGGAGTCAGGTGTCTCACTACAGCTCTTGTATTTCTTTAAGCAAGTTTTCCATATTCCACGGATGCAAAGTTTTACTTCTGGAGCAGAACCAACTGCAGGTGTATTTTCTGTCCTGGTGGAGGAAGGAGAGACCAGTTCCTGATTTTGAAACATGAGAGAGCTGCAGCACTGAGATTTGCAGCACAGCAGAAACCAGGAACATCCCATTATTTTGAGAGTTTCTTGCAGAAGCTGTGATCACTGGGGAGCCATATCTTCCAGTGGTACTTACAGCTTGCTGTTGTCAGTACGTTACAAGTCGCTGGAAGCCTGACCACTTTCTTAGCCCCTTCAGTAGTGTGAGAAGGGCATTTCACTCTCCATCTGCAGAAGCTTGCAGAACACTTTTTTACCTATCTCTCTCCTTCCCATCGAGAGGTGCTTGCCAAGCCTCAACAGCATTTTGGAGCTGAATGAAACTCAGAGGCATCTTGTGCCTGTGAGTGGGCACCTTTGGTTAAAGGTAAGCTCCCAGGTCCCCTCTCTCAGTGCCAAGTGGCAGCTTCAGGGAGTGCATCCAGGGAGGGTGGCCAAGCAGCACCTCTCTGCACATGCAGGGATGTGATTTGAAGTGCAGCCTGTACCCACAGGCACGTGTGGTCCTTGGGCAGGGAGCCAGCAGGCTTGTGGGTGGCATGGGGATGGCTCTGGTGGAAACTTGCTTGGGAAGCTTCCAATGGAGCTCATCCATGAAAGGAAGGCACCATTTCCCTCTTGTGAAATGGCAAGGCAGTTTTACCCCAGAGAGCCTCTGAGTAGCCTCTTCCAGCAGCCATGCGAATGAAAGACCACAGGTAAAGGCTACCATGAAAAACACCCACTACATTTTTCCTTTGTATTGTCTTTGGCTTACTTCTTTCAAATGTGAAAGAAAGAGCTGGCAGAGAATGCCTTCCCTTCTCGTAAATGAGATTTCAATACCTGAAGAAGTTGACAGTGTCCCTCTCTATCTTATATTCTGACACCACAGAAGACTTCAACTTAACCCTGGTAGTTAAGCTGTAATTGTCTGAACTGAGCCAGGGGGAAGCTGTGGAAAAGTGAGACACCCTTTCCTTTTTTTTTTTTTTTTCAAATGTCACTCATCCAACTGGCTTTTAACAAGAACACTCTCCAGGCCATCTCTAGAAGGGCCTGTCTGCTAACGGGCATATATCACAAAGTTCTTGATCACCTCCTCATCTCAGGCTTTTTATTGTTTGTTCAGGAGCATTGATGTGCTGCAAGTTTCTCTCCTTACAGTGATTCCTGTGTGTTGGACTAAAAGGTCCTCATGGGAGCTGAGAGACGGGCAAGGTGATCTTCTCCATCACTGCCTTCTGTGATTCTGTCGTTCGTACATGACACTTCTCTAAACAGTGCCCTTAGAGAGCACTCCTGGCAATAAAGCTCTAAAACGCTGGGATTATCCAAGGAGAGCCTTTTTAGCTCAAGGTACCTCACATAATAGACAGCTTAACCACAGCAGTGGTTTTACAGTCGAAGCATCTGGTGTGTACCCAGGGGACTGTGGCTTGACTCCCATTGTCTGCCAATCAGGTCATGACTGGGCACTGCAAGATTTTGGGAGCACGGCACATTGCTCTGCAGAGCTGTCACCATCCTGAAGGATGTCACCAGCCCCAGGAGAGCCAGCTGCCGAGGAGCCTTGTACCCTGGCACATGCTCTGGCAGCTGGACCAGATCCTTGGTGCAGAAAGACTCCACACCTTCCTCAGCTCTTCCACTCGTGGGAAATCTGCAGGATTACTCCCTGCTGCCAGGGAGGGAGGGGGAGGAGGGGGGGGGTGTCTCCTGTTTACTGCTGAACTTTGCTTCCTGTGATGGATCCAGCAATAAGCTGGTGATGTAACATGCCCGAGAGGCACCACACCTCCTCCAGCCAGCAGCACTGCCAAGGGAGCAGAGGGAAGCAGCCAGCCACGGCTCAGCAGCATCCCTTAAATCTTCCAGCAGCGACCGAACCTTGCTCCGGCACCGCAGAGGTGCCTCCAAGGAGGGGCCAAGCGTGTGCCTGGTGGTGTGTGGCACTCAAATGACACCTGACAAAGGGGAAGCAGTTTGCTGAAGGGGGAACACATCGTTGTCAGCTCCCAACAGCCATGATAGATTCATGGGGCTCTGCCACTCCATCTCACCCAGGCGGAAATAAGGAGATGCTTGTCTCGGCATTCAGAAAAGCTGGCACTGCCTGGGCCACAGCAAATCCCTCATTTTTAGCCAAGGATCTTGCTGTCCTTCTCCTGCCTGCTCCTTAACCTGTATTTTTAGTGACATTGCTCAAAGGAAGTGGGAGTCAAATAGGACAGAGAAATTTATTTTCTTCTATTTTGAGGAAGATTTTTTGCCTGTTGGTTTGTTTAGGTGTATGCAGGCAAGAAATACAATTCTGGGCTTTTTGGGGGAGAAAATGTTTTATCTGAGGATGTAACTAGAGCATGCTGGCACTGTAGATCCCTGGATCCTGTTGCCTTGCTGGGGTTGAGGCAGTTTGGTGGAATCAGAGGAACTGTCACTGTTCTGGCTGTAGGGCTGGGGATGCTGAGGCATCAGACAGGGGAGTGGTTTGTCCAAAATCTGGGTTGTGAATGCATCAGGCTGCCAAACACCAGCCTTACAACTAGTCTTCCCTTGTGTAGGGTTGATAAAAACAAATCCTGCACACTTCCTAAGGCTACATACACCTACCTACCCCATCTCCACCAGTTAATGACCTGTCTGGAGGCAAAGAAATTTGTCTGTTCTTGTGAGACCAGTCAGCTGTAGGCAGGGTGGCACCTCAGGCTTTTTGCCTGAAAGAAAACAGGTTGATCTAAATAAGACTCTGAAATAAGTTCCTTTTTTTTTTAGTATCAACAGCATGCAGGACCCTGAGGCCTCAGTACTTCCTTACATTGCTATTGACAGAACACTCTGTATCCGGAGGAGCTCTTCAAAAGAGGGACAGCTTGTTTACATTTACTCCTTTTTGATTTTGCTTCATAAACATACAGAGCTGTACTGCCACTGAGCAAAGAGAGGTGTGCTCTGGCTGACTCGAATTACTTGGAGGGTACAAAGCATTCCCAAAGCTGAGATGAAATGCAAACAGTCAGCTAGATATCACTTGAGAGAAAATGATAAGATAGAGTAAGAAAGCACTTATTAACAGAAAACAGGAGCTGGGTTTGCATCCTGCCTTTTCATTATCTCAGCAGAGAAAGGTCCTGGGTCATGTTCCTGCCTTAACTGCGGTGAAGTGGAGGGGCCTGATCCTTCAGTGTGCCACGGAGCTTTGCTGACTTAATGCACTCAAGTGTTTTACAAAACACTGTGTGAAGCGCACAGATGAGACACTGCAGAACATCTTCCCACCAGTCACAGTTTACTCCAAGGCCCTGTCTTCCCTGGTATTCCATGGTGGTGACTGAACCAAACAAGGTGGCATGACTGGTTTGGGCACACAGCTGGCATCAACTTACAGTACCACAGGCTCTTCAAGGCACTCACTCAGTATGCTGGCACTGTGGGACATCCACCAGGACATCACCACTGATTTCATGAGAGAGACCTTAGAGAGGTGTGAGTTGCCATATTTGGGTTAATTTTTAACCATTTCAACTTTTAGCATTAAATCCATATCAATTCAGTATTACCCTCAGTAAATTCTTCCCCTGAGTAACATAATTCTCCAAGACTGAGATTCTAGGTGAGGCTGTGGCTGAGGTGCCCTGTGCTTGCCCAGTGCTTGCCCAGTGCTGGAGAGATTGTTCAGGAGCCATGACAGCATTGGGTAAAGTGGCACTTAAAAATGTCAAGGACAGGCAAGACAGGATTCCCTGTCCATTCACCTGACCTGGAATTGGTGCCACAAACCATGTGCAGATTTTTTTAATGGAAAAGAAAGCCTGTGTTAAATATGTGATCTCTATTATGATTTATGTCTCTTGAAATGGATCTGACGACTGTTAAAATTTCTGAAAGCTTCGGAGGAGGAGAAGGAGGAGATCTCTGTGTGCTCCTTCAGCACTAGTCCCCAGTTCCCTCTCTTCAGACTTCTCCCCCTCCCATCTTCTCATGAGCACAAGCTTGGGAACGGGAAGGGGATGTATCAATTCAGTATTATCCCAGCAAGAGAAGAGCCTCCTCTATTGCTATTTTTAGCGCCGCGGGTGCACCCTGCCTGCCATGAACCCGGTTACAGTGAAGTGTTTAATTCAGCCTCCTCGCTCATTTCAAAGGAGGCTGTTGAGCGCTCTGACCACTGCAGCCCCACTTGTACAGCTGGCCGTAAATTTCTGAGTGTGCAGCGATATCTTTAGCTCTGACTCCAGAGATTTCCTGTTGAGCTGCGAGATGCAATCCTGCAAGCGCGCTAAAGCTAAATATACCTCCTCAGGCTGACACGCAGCCAAACAAACAAGGGCAGTGTCAACACCGGCCTTTTCCAGTGCTGAACAGGTCGAGTTATTCTGGAGGAGGTGAGGCCTAGTTCAATTAATTAGGCAATTAAGTTTGTTTTGGTTTTTACATAATCTTTGGACCCCTCTGTACTAATCTTGTTTGTATTCCCCTAGAAAAGGCTGTGTGACCTATGTTGCAGCACTGCACTCGGCTTGGGCTACCGAGGCCGCTGTGGGTGAATGTTTTCATCCTGTAGGCAATGACTGGCTGCAGAAGAATATTTTAGGTTTTCACTTGTACTAGTCAGCATGGCCAGAGCCTTTATGAAAGATGAGAAAATAAATTTTGAAGCAGTCAAAGATTAGTGAGGGATAATAATGGTAAAAGCCTATAAATGAGACACACTTTTTTCACACTAGTGCCAAACTGGTACCACGCGCTCGGAGTGATCCTTCTGAGTACCAGCTTGGGAATGGGAATACCTTTGCTGCTTGAATTTTTAGAGGTGATATTATTATGATGGGGCTGTCAACAGTCAGCGTGCTCCTCTTTCATTTCATGTAAGACATAGGATGTGTTTTTAGGCCATAGGAAAATATTTTGAGGGGAAGGGAAACACCTAATTAGTCCTTTGGGTTGTACACCTTGATTTTGCCATTGTAAATCTCCGACCATTTCCTCTTGTAAGCAGCCGTGTCTGTGCCCAGCACCTACTGAAAGCGCAGCAGCTTTCCTCATCTTCAGGCTGTTGATCTGTGTGAGCATGGAGCTGTTTGGTTTTCCAAAGGAAGGGTGCTTCCCGGTGAGTTTTAACTAAGGCTGTCACTGCACTTACAGTCACTGTGCAGAGCTACAGGACAGATGTTCCCAGTCTGCTGTGAGAAAGGACAGCAGGAAGACAAGCGTGCTCCAGGAGCTCCCTGTACCACTTCCCCCAGCAGCTTTTGAAGGCTTGTGGCTCTGCCTCGGCTCAGCTTTGCTGATTTTAGTGGCTAGCCAATGGAGCTGGCATTTGCTGCAGGATTGTTTCTGAAAAGTCAGGGAGAGGAAGAATAGGGTTTACTTATGGTTGTCCTTTTTTTTTTTCCTGGGTGCTGTCATTATGCCATTTTCAGGTGGTAGTGTGTTTATGTCTTTTAAGAGAGAAATGTCTCCTCAGAAGCAGTGGAAACACATACTACTACCTCAGCTCAGAGTAACAGATGAGTTTGGAAGGAAGCCAGCAAAGAAAACATGCCACTTACAGTTAAATAAAAACAATAATGCTAGTTGATGAATATAGGGCAACAATGCACATTGCTAATGCATTGTACCTGTTAAGGAGCTGATGTTTTTGTAGTGACAAACTGAATGCTGAAGTCTGATGACTCTATTACAATTTAGAGTTGTCTGACAGAGCTACACCCATGATGCCATGGATCCCAAAGAATCCCAAACCTTTTTATACAGCTGAACTGCCTTACTAGGGTGCACAGTTATCCTGATACCAGGGCATGGAAGTATGAGCACTGTGGTTAAGCTGCCAGAGATGCCCAGAGGTGTAAGCAGCACAGCACTTGAGAGTCCTGATGTTTCTTCCAGTGCTGTAGCCTTCCTGCCTGGCCACTGTGTTTCTCACAGAGGAAATGCCCCAGATCACACCCTAATCATTGGCCATCTCTGCCAGTCCCTAAGATGTTTTGGAGAAGAGGTCTGATAACTTTGGAAAGAACTGGAGTCAGCCCACTGAAAGCATAGTAACTCAGTGGATATGAGCTTGGCACTTTTCCAAAGGCAAAACCCCCACTGCATTTCATTCACAGCCAAATGGGTGAAGTCTGTCTGTCTTTGTGCCTATCTGTGAAAACACTTCCTTAGCAGCATCTTCAGCTACTTGTTTCCCAGAGCTTGTTGGTAGGTAGCTGGTCCCTTTTGGTGAAGCCCAGAAAGATGCCAGCACCAGGAGGGATGGTGATTCTGGTGGACACCACAGCTGCCAGTCCCTGTGTTAGAGGTATCTCAGTGTTACACGTGTGTTTCTGTGCATAGTATCTAGAAACTCAGGTTTGGGGTCACTAGGTTGAAGTCCAGTGAAAATTCAGCAAAATGCTTCCTGCCAAAGGATACAGCTCAGCATTTTAAGTGGGCTACCATGGAGGTAGGTGCCCGAATGCTTTGATTTTTGGACACTGAGAAGCAGACGTGAGTCCACAGATACTCACAAAAACTGTGACACTCCTAGTAGCCATGAATGCATCTTTTATTTGAAACATTATGAACCCAGTTTACCAGCTGGAATATGGCACAGGAATTTCACCTCACGTGGTTTTTAGGGGAATATTTGATTGCCGAGTTTGCTAACGAAGCAACAGTGTTGCTGAAAAGTGACCCAGACCTGTTAAACCTGTCTGAAGAAAGAATCGTGATTCATTTAGGTGCTTCCTACTATGTTCTCAGCCTATTGCAGTGTCGTAGGTAGTTTTGGAGGAAAAGATTTTTAAGATGCTAATGACAGAGTTACAGCTACAACCTTAGGGGAGGGGGAGCTAAACAAAAGAAGGATTCATTAGAGAACAAAAGAAACACTGGAGGCTTTGAACCTAGGAGTCTCCCACACATTAACTAGGTGTACTGCCAATGTGCTACAGATGTGCCTTACATGAACACATAAGGTAATGATATGTCTACAAAGGGCTGAATGCATATGTTTGATGTTTTGTAGTTAATTATATTTAAGCAGGTGGGAAGCTGCAAACTCCCCAGTCCCTCCATATATCAGAAATAAGATATTAAGAGGTCCAAAGCTACCTTCTGCAGTTTTTGTGGAATCACAGCTGACGGCCACACCATGTGTTAGTAAATTGGAGCCCTGCTCTATCATTGGGAAGTACAACCTGTGGTTTCACAGAGTCACTGTTTGCTTTTCTTTGTGAAGGGTTCAAGGTATGAGGTCTCCAGGCAAAGCCTTCTGAATACAGACAAAGGATAAAAAAAGGATCAATAAAAGGAAAGAAGGAAGCAACCCATAACCCCCATTGTGGGGATTTCAGGGGCTCCCTTTTTTCATGGCTCACCAGATGAATACTGATGGGATGCTCAGAGGGGGACTCACGTTTGGACAGGGCACACACAGAGCTCCCAGCCAGCCCCTGCTTTCCTAAATACCAACTGAGTCATCCTGGGGAGCAGGGGTTGTGCACAGCACCAATTCCCAAGAGGAAGACTGTGCAGTCAGAATAATTGGGCCTTCAAGTCAGGATTTAGTCACTGAGAAGTGACTGCTGTGCCTGTAACTCAAGGTGTGGCAGAAGGAAGCCCAAGCAGAGTTACTTACACCAGAAGGATGTACTATGGGGGTTTGCCCAACAGCCTGCTTTGTCATTCACTGCAGAACATAAAATGACATCTGTGTCCAGGACTCAGACCCCTCGTGATCAGGACTGGGAGTTACACTGGTTTAGCTGTAACTTCTCTTATTCTTTCTGAGGAGAGCACAGCTGGCTTTTGCTAGTGAATCCTGCAACAGCGAGGCTGGACCCTTACTAGGATGGGGCCAAGAAGGTCTCAAGGGAAGGGGGAAAGGGGATGAGATTCTTGCAGCTGCAGAAAGATTGGGATCAGAATGAAAGTACATTACAGACACTTATTCCTCTGCAGAGATGCAACCGAAATACCCCATTAAGCTCTTCTGAATTAGATTTATTTAGTTCTAGGTGCATCTGTATAGTTTTTCTTGTGCTGTTCAATTTTTTTCTATTGCACATTGGTTTCTCATTGAATATAAAAGGTATGGAGGCTGGTTTGGAAGATCTTTAATTGTAGGTTGTTCCCTTTTTCACATTATGACAAAAAATGTGGTAAGGAAATGTGATTGCTCAGCTAGAGGAGGTCACTGATAATCTATGCACCTGCCAATCCCATTAGCTCCTTTGGATTTTGCACTGTAGGGGCCTAAAGGAAATGTTGCCTAAAAATAGCCATCTAACTTAGGAAAAGGAGTCAGCCAAGCCTTCCTTCAGCTGAGCCGCAGCTGCCTGAGCATTCTGAGCAGCAGTAACAGAAAACTGCAGCATGGATGCTCTTTCCTTTTCACAGGAGACTTGACTTTACAAAGGATAAAGACTGATGGATGGGAGATCTGCCCTGTTTTCAGTTAAATAACTTCTAATACCACCTAAGAGGGAGCAGAGAGATTCCATCATCCCATCAGCATTTTAGATTCATGCAGAGCACAGCCTTGGTTTGGTGGCTGGGATTTTCTGTCACCAGTGCTCTGCCACTTATTGTTATTTTTTTCAGATCCACATGTAGCTTTGCATTGGCACTCTTGAGACAAGGTCAAATTCACAGTGATGGCAGTGCTAACAGGTATATTAATGAAGGGCATCATTCTTTGCAAACAGTGGTGGTTTTTTTAATTAATAACTTCAATAGGACTTTTCTGAGGTTTGCATTTTACTATTCCATGTCCTTTTTAAGTTATTGAGATAATGAAATTACAAGGATGAAAGTGGGGGCAGGGGGAACCCAACTCAAAGCCTGCAAAATAATTGCTGCATTTTTTGAAAAAAAGCCTGTAGTCTTCATTCACGTTGGTGATAGCTCAAACAAGGCACTGCAGTTGAGTGGCAACTGCACCAATTAGCTGTGCTGCTGTTGGTTTGTGAATTGCATGTGAAATGTAGAATTTGTCCAGAAGTGCTAATGCAAATTGCTCAACAAAAATGTGCCCTCTGTGTCAAGTCTTTTCACTTGTTCTGACACACTGATGTCTTCCCAGATTTCTCTGATCGGCAGATCCCTCTCTCAGTTGACAGCTACCAGAGCTCATAAAGTAATGGAAATATTTCTTGTTGCCATTAGCTGTGTCTCTGCAAAGAAGGCTACAAGCTACTGCTGGCACCAGTTACTCACTATACAGCGTAATTCTGACTTTTATTTATAGGGGGTTGTGTGCTTCACATTTCTAGAATTAAATGCTAAAAGCCCAGTAAATGCCTAAGATTTTTACCTGCATGGAAGTTCAAAGACCTGGTTATCTGCCATGACAGTAATTTGGTCACTTTGCATGTGTTTAGCATCCTCTGTTATTGTACACGGTGATAACCTTTGTGCTGCACCGTCTGGGGCTGAGTTACAATTGCCGTGGGAACCATAACTTAGCATTTCCTGACTTTTCCAGCATGCGATATCCCAACCTTATATTATGTCCTTTTAAAAGGAGAAAAAGTGGAGCAAGGGCACAGTGAAATGCTGGTGGTTTTGCACCTAGAGAATATAAAATAGCATATTTAAGCTGTATGCAAATAGAAGTTGTATTTGTAACTGCTTGCGCTGTGGTGGATGGCAGCTCTGAGCCCTAGTCCCAGTTTAGGAGTCTCATTGTGCTGGGCTCCCTGCAGATGCAGGATGTAAATATGTTTCCATCCCCCTAAATACTTCCAGTCTAAGTGTAAGATAAGAGGTAACGCAGGGAGACAAACACACCAGGGAGTACAAGGAAACAGAAGACTGCTGGACATCATGGAGACAGAAACTTCTGCAAACTTCTACAAATGTAACTACGCCGGGGACAGAGTTCAGGGTCAGATTTGTATGATTTGAAGAATCTCCTCCCAAGAATGAAATCCAGCAGGGAGGAAAGTCTGAAGGCACTTCTAGCTAAAATGTAACATGTGGAAAAGAGTGGGTTGTGATGGGGTGATGGAAAGTCTCAGCAGTGAAAGAGAGACGATGCGTGAGGTGGCATACACTGCAGCTGAATTTGAGAGCAAGGGAGGGTGTGGAAATCCAGAGGAAGGGGAATCCAAGAGAGGGCTGCAAAGAGAGGAATGGCACAGGCAAGATGACAGGCAAAGAAAATGCCCTGGACAGCAGCACTCGGGCTGTCTACAAGCAGGGTAAGATTGCAGCCGTCAGGGTGTGAGGAGACGAGAGCCTGGCTGTGGGGCTGCACAGAGCATGAGGCAGAGATAACAACCAGGTTATGGGCTGAGTGACAGCCAGGCGATGGTGTTGCCCACAGGGACTGGAGAAACCGGAAAGAGAGGAGACCTAGGGAGTTGGATGAGAGCCTGCTTTGAGCTTGAGCTGACAGATATCCACAAGATGATCCCAGAGGCAGGGCATGAATTTAGTTGGAACAGACGGGCAGTGGCCGGGGACAGAGAGGTAGGTCGGTGAGTTGCTGGTGCAGAGAAGGTCCTTGAAAGTGCATGGAGGGTGAGCTTGCTCTGAGATCTGAGAGAGGGAAAGGAGATGAGGGATGGGGCCGCAGACCCACAGAACAGCAGCAGTTTGGGAGGGTGAGTAGTGATGAACTAGACCAAGTAACACTGAGCAAGCGAACAAAGGTGTTGGAGTCAAGTAGGAGCATTGAGAAAGGAGGGCCAGATTTCCGGAAGGAACTGACAGGCTGTAAGACTCACACAGGCTATGACAGCGAGCCTGGCATTGTAGTGCAGAGCTGCAGCCAGACAAAGGATATTAGAAACCCTGTGATCCTGTTTCTGAGACAGGCGAGAAGTGAAAGCCTGTTTGGAAAAGATTCTATGCTGGAGATGGAGACTAAATTCAGTCTAAATCATATAAATCATCAGCAGCAGATGCAATAAGCTTAGAGATGACAGTGAGAAGAGAGAGAGCGTGAGAGCTGGAGAGTCACTAGGAGTCAAGGGCTGTTTGGATTTTATTTTATTTTTTAAAAGCATGAAGATAAAGTATGCTTGTGCTGCAAGGGGAAGGAATGAAAGGAGAGTGGGATATAAAGAAGAAGAAGGCAGATGGGGGCAAAAAAGATGAGAAAAGAGGACACAGTGAGACCGCCAGGACAAGTAGAAGGGCTGGGGGCCACTGATGAGGCCACTACCTCTGCAACAGGAGCAGAGAGCCGGGCAGGATGCGAAGGAAAGCAAGCGGGGGTAGAGGAAGATCACGTCTTTCTCGAAGTCTCTCATGGGAGATATCAACGCAATCCTGTGCAAAGACCTCTCTCCAGTGAAGGCAAGAGAAGGCAGGGTTTGAGAAGTGAGTCAAAGGCTGGAAAAAAGCAGCTGGGATTGCAGCTGGGAGGACTAGTTAAGCTGGCAAACCTGAGTATGCATTAGGAAGATGGCATGACAGAAAGAGGCAAAAAAAGCATTCATGGTCTGGAGAAAGAAAAAAAAAGAAAAAGAAAAAGGAGGTTTAAAGCTTATGAGATAAGTCTTTGTCTCAGAAGAGGTATCAAGGCTATCCAGAAAGCCTCAGAGGGCAGGAATAAGGGCTTGATTAGCAAAGCAAGCTAGGCCTTAGAGGCCTGGAAGTCTAGGGATAAAGTCAATTCTGCCAAAAGCTGAGCTGAGTTAGGCCTTGCAAAAGAAATTAATTCAATTGTGGAGTTTTCCTTAGTCATATAAATAAAGGGGGAACCATACAGCAAGGAGCATGTCAAGCTTGAAGACCTTAAAACAAGCTAGGCATAGCCCAAATCAGAATACCTTGTCTCAGTTTTCAGTAGGACTAAGAAGATTGAGTGTCAAAGTAAAGACCATGTGGCTAATGAGGAAACAAAGACCACATGCAAGGTGGAAGAAAAATCAAAATAGTTTCAAGTGCTGGAACTAGGTGATCTGGGTTGCTTGGATTCAAGGATGTTAAAAGAATTAGCTCATGAAATCTTACACCTGTTGTGCCGTCTCAACCAGCTTAGTTTATCAGCAGGTAGTTAGTTATGTGAAACCACAGCAAAGATAATGTGGCTTTGCCAGGCAGCTGCAGTGGAGGACCACTTCCCTTGGCCCTGCTGGCTGCCTTATGGAAATATTTGGCTGATGATTTGAGGTGGAAATCCCACCTGCAGAGAGGCTACACAGACATGCAACCTGCAAACAAAGACGAGGGAGTTATTCCGGCTCTTTGAAGTCGCTGTCAGACAGAAGAAGATCACGGAATTTATGCATGAATACATACAGATGACCATTCCTCCTAAGCACCGATGCTTTTATCAGCCACATTCACTGAGACTGCTGGAGCCTGCCAGAAAACAGGTACCGCATATACATGTCACACTCTCCCTCTGTGTCTCATACGGGCACAGAGCAGAAAGAAGTCCTCACTTCACCCCATCCTTCTGGTGTGTGATCTGCCTCTCAGGAGGGCACGGTGTGAACGAGGGAGAGGAGAGCGGTGTTAAAGGAGCAGCTGTGTGCTGCAGATCGCCCCCTCGCCCAGCGGGCTGCGCCGGGAAATGCCGACAGAGACAATGCAGCTTTGCTGCGAGCACCGAGGACGTGGGGTACGCAGTCTCTGAGCCCAGCCACAAGGTCAGGGACAGTGCACGGGAGGTCCCCAGGGCTGTGCAGAAACAGGGCTACTTTATGAGAGCCCGGAACCTTTTCGGACAGAAATTTTTCTGTGGATATTTATTTTTTTTTTCGCCTTGGCAAAAGCAACGCCATGGGGGCGATTGCAGCCTCTTCCCAATTTTTGAGGTAAGGTGCCTTCTGCATATGGGAAGGAGAGCATATGGCCCACTGTGTTTATTTCTCAGCCAGGATTCTTTCAGGCTTGGCAAATTACACGCTGCTTGCTGAGGAGCAACACAAGTGCCAAGTTGGAATTTCTAAAAATGAAGGAGATTTCATTTATCACAGCACAGAGAAAAGGATCTGAAAGATGCCCTTAAGTGTGAAAAAAATACCTTTTGTTTATACTCAAACAAAACAACCAAGGGGAAATTTAACAAAATTTCACCTAGAGTAAAAAAAAAAAAAATCTCTCTGCAGTCATCCACAGGAGACTTCAGGCAGCTTCTGCCAGGCGTGAGCTACAGCCAGGCTCTGCGAAATACCTCAACAACCAGCAAACTCCATGGGGTACAAGGTGATAATGTGGTACAGGCTCGGGCCATTAGAAGGAAAGGGGCTGCCTGGTAATGGTGAGTGTTAGCTGCTAGAGAGCTCCATTAGAGCATCTATTTCTTATACTTTTGCTTTTTCCAAGCCCCACATTTTTCTCTGTGTGTGCTTAGAAGCTTTTCTTTCTCTTATAGCATTTATTTTTATTGTGTCATTTTCCCTCTGTTCCCCCTTTTCATTGGCCCTGTGTGACTGTTTGTTTAAACCATTTGCCTGCTTTCATCTTCCATTTTTCTTCTCTCCCTCTTCCCGGGGGCTCTCTAGCCGTGATTATCCTTACGCTTCACATTAGCTTTCCTCCCTCCTGCTCCAGGATGGGCTTGAAGGGGGCATTGATTAAAGCTAAAACCTTTAGCAGGACAATTTCTATCTGGCTTCAGGGCCCAGCAGCCCCTGTGAGCTCAGCTTTCACTCCACTTTGCTCCAGGACCAGCTTCTGGAGCCCCAGGAATTTAGCCAAGGCAGAGTTGAGCTGGCACCAAGAGGGCAAGTTGCAGCTCCTCTGGAGTGGCTGATTTGTACCTTTGAAAGCTCTCAGCTATGGCAGAATGCAGCAGGGATGTGGTATGGAAAAGCTATGGTGTGGGCTGGTTTTTCAGCTCCCTCCTCCCACCTTTTGCTCCCCGAAGGTTCCCTCTTGCTTTCAGAGTGGTAGGGCACACTGTGGAAGGCCATGAAGGCACAGCTTCACCCAGCAGTCTTTGAGGGGAGTAATTACAACCTCCATAATGTGCCGCAAATATGAAGTTGGGCACTTTAGTGTTTCTTTGAATCTCCACCCTCCTTCCTTCCCTGCCAGCAGCCCTGCATGTCTGCAGAGATGGTGCCAAGAGACCAGTTAGGGGCTGGCTTTGCCACCCATCAGCAGCCCCTCAGACCTCTTGCCCCGAAACAGAAATGCCAGGTGGCTGTTCCATACTCCTACAGGAGGGGAGCTGCTCGTGGGAGTAACCTCTGAGTAACTGAGGCGCTGTAAAACCGCACCCGGCTTTGCCTCACAGAAACTTGTCAGTGCAGCCATTCCCTCTGCAGGTCAAATTAATGGCCTGATTAACCCCATCAGTTCACTCCTGCAAGAAAATAATGTAAAGTACCGCTTTGTTTTCACTAGACCATGAACATTGGTGCAAAGGGCTCAAGAGCAGGTGAGAGTGTGGAGCGGGAGGATTCATTCCTGTTGCAGGGGCTGGGTGGGAGCGCCAGAAGCTGACTCACAGACCTGCCAGAGTCACAGGGCCTCTGTGCCCACTCGAGTCTCAGCTCCTCTAGGCCAACTGGTAGCTCAGTCACTAGTCCCTGCCATACACAGCATGTATAGGGAACATCCATGGCGCTTTGCCAAGGAGCACAAGGTTCACATCCCATAGGGGACAGAGCAGGTACTGGGTGATAACCACAACCTTGCAAGAGGCTCTGCTTGAGCCACGACTTGTAACTCACTAAAGAAAATGAAAATAGCTCGTCTTCATTTTACACTTCCCAAATATTTTTATATTCTTCCACTTATTTCTCCCTTTTTTTTTTTTTTTAAGATATGAATTTAGAGAGGCTATTTTGGTTTGAATTTGGGCTGATCTGCTTTCGTCTTCTCCTAAAAATAATAAGACCAATAAAAATTGCAATTACAAGAAAACTAGTTATTTGAGATAAATGAATACTTCTCCCTCAGTGTACAAACCCAACTGCTATATCGTTATGCTCCATACCGTGGACCTACCTGGTGAAACTGAGGATAAACAAAACTGAAAAGCAGGAGTGATTTCCCCTGCAAAGGTTTCTCTTTCGGGGGGAAGGGAGAAAACTGCCAGAGCTGTTATTTGCAAAAGAGGAAATGAGCCTGGTTTAATTAGGCTGGTTGAAGTTCAGTGGTGTTCTGTTGAAACGCTGCATTCCGAATCCCATCGGCAGTGCTCAGGGTCTGTGGAGTTAAACCCCTGTGCTGGAGCAAAAGTGGGTGCGTGGGGAGGCAGCCAGCAAAACAACAGCCCCTTCTGCCTCGCAGGCTTTGAGATGAACTTCTGCCAGTCTTTAGCTCTTAAACGGGTTTAGAGAAACAGTTGCCTATCTTAGAGCCCTTTGTTACCTACTTCATCACCAGAAATGAAGACATTAGAAAATTTCTAGAAGAAAACAAAAATACACAGAAGAAAGAGCCTGACAGACCCTGTTTGTTCTGTGGCCAGAATAAACTGTATCGAAAACACAGGGAGGGGAGATGCAGGCGAAGGGAGGTGAAAGGAAAACAAATTGGCTGCATGCAGAGGTCTGGTGTCAAACATCAGAGGGATCTTGTTTGCTCAGATACTGTATGAAAGACCATGGCAACCGGGGCTTGGGGAGAGAGGAGAGGTTTGCAGCCCCTCCCTGAGGCTGGATGACAGAGGAAATAGGTGAAGTAATTCGCTCTGCAGAGCCTGCTGCCGGAGCTGGAGTTGTGAACCGGCATATTCTGTCCCTTCATCCTATATGCTGGCTCTTTCGAGGTAAAAAAAACCAACAAACCAGAAGTCTGAAATGAAGGGATTTGTAATTACCTTAGTCTGTCGGATGGTGCCATTCTGAGAAAGGTGGCTTTGCTCTGGGCAGTCTGATTTAGAGGGAGGATTAAGATCCCTGCCAGACACAATAAGTAACAACATTACCAGGAATTTAACAGAAATATTTCTGGGGGAGTATAGGAATGTGCTTTTGGGCTGCCCTGAAAACACTGGGTAGAGATGATATTTTACTGTGACATAGAGTATGAAAATGGAGTCATATTTTTGATCCCATTAATAGCTTGGAGACCCCCCATTCTTAGCATACAGACATACACACACAGACACACGCGCGGTGCCTAAGAGCAGAACCAGTGCTTGTCTGCCTGGCAGCAGTGTGGTGCAAGCAGGAGAGTGGCCTCTGCAGCAGCTCAGAGCTGTGCAGAGGTGAGGGCAGACAGTGCTGTTCTATCTGGTATGTCACAGGCCATTCCCTCGCACCGCTGTGTTGTCTTTATCCAGAAAGGCTGTCGTCCTTGAAGACATCAAAATGTGGATATCTGCCATTTCTGATGTGTAATGGAGTCATAGTGTAAAAATGCAATTCTTCTTTCTGATTTGAATCTCTTTTCAGCTTCCAGCCCTTCTATCTGGTTTTGCCTTCTTCACTGGATAAAAGAGCTCTTTAAGGGATTTCTTCCCTCGTGAAGGTATTTTTATACACCATGGTCAAAGCATCTCTCAGTTCTCTTTGTGGTAGGCTAAATGGATTGAGCTCTTTAAGTCACTCTCTGGCAAACACTTTCTGCCTCAAATCATTTTTGTGTGTTCTTTTCTGCTCTGACTCTAAAATGTAGATGCCTGATTGTATACATTTTTCTAGTATCATTCTTCTAATGCAGGATAAACCACCTTCCTGGCTTCTATTTGCTCTTCTGCTCTTTGTATATTTGAGGATCCCATTCACTCACATGGCACAGGGAATTATGTCTGTTTGTCTGTTCCGCACATTTAGACGTTGCTTTCCAGTCTGTGTTTCCCTCAGCATTTTGGGAAATACTTTGTTCCCAGATGTGAAATTTCTGCCAGTAGTTGCCTGGAACAGCCCCCTTTTCCCTGGGGTGCCACTTTGCCCCCCTGGCCTTCAGCAGGAACAGAGCTGCCTCCTCCAAATCCAAGGACACCAACCATGAGGCACAGAGGGCCCATGAGTAGGCTTGGCTGTCCCTGAGTGTGCTTACCCGCACCCAGCTGCCCAGCTCTCAGAGCATCAGCTGGTGGTTGTTCTGCTTGTTCTGGAAGAAAATTGTGTGATTGCTTTTAGCTGTAGCTGGGAGATTGAATGACATGTGGAAGGAATAAATTGCTGCATGGTAAGGAAGATGCATGTAAGATTTGAGACAAAGAGGAAAAGATCTTTTCCACTCCCCTTTGTTCTCTTTTTAAAGTCACTTGTGTTTACTGTGCATAACTGTACACATATATGCACACTTATCACTCTGAACTCCTGCAGAGCATCCTATCACTCCTGTAGGGCCCTGGAAATACACTGGGAGGACACAGGATTTATTCTCCTGTTGCTTAACTAAGGATTGGATTATCCAGAGGGGCAACTCCCATGCGGGCATTAAGTAAGCAGCCAGATCCCTACAAAAGTTCATCTTCCTAGTGCTATGCAGCTATACAAGCCAGAAGTGTTACGCTGACCATTTGGAAACTGTGGCTCCTTTTTGGCTCCGTGAACACCACCTCGGCTCTTTCAATACCCGATTTTGCTCCCAGGGGCCAAGCACTTGATTGTGTCCCTGGGCTGCCTTAAAAGTGGGCAGCTGAGGCTGCAGGGGCAGGAGGGCTCCCAGGAGGCTTAGCCAGGGCCAGCCCGTGTATTTGAAGTCGCTCTGTGGCACAGCTGAGGGGGCTTGGCCCCATCACCCCCTTGGTGTAACCAGCCTCTCGCTTGCCCCGCGGTGGTGACCTGGCGGCGGAGCTGCAGCATCGCTGCTCCCGACTGGAGCGCCTGTAACTTTTGTTATCAGCAGGGAGCTGTTTGCAGCCTGCAAGTAGCACACAGTGGCTTTGGGTGGTGTTAAAAAAGAGCCAGAGTGAAAAATCAGAAGTCACACTGTACCGTCTTCCCAGATGTAACAGGCTGACAATACAGCCTGTGTTTCCCGTTCCAGGACATCTTGTCGCTCTCTGCCTGTGCCCCCACAGGGCACCCCTGTACCCACGTGCACACAAGGACAGGGCCCTGCGGGAAGCAGCTGGGCTGTCCCCTCACTGCTGCGGATCCCTGCAAGTCACAGGGTGAGTCAGGCTGTGGGAATGAGCCGCTGGAGACCAGCACAGGCAGCGGCAGGGGTGATGTGCAGCCAGAGGCTGGGTAGCCAAGATGCTAGTGGGGGTGTCTAGAGAGAGAAGGAAGAGGCAGCAGTGGCAGTTGGTGGAGAAAGGAAAATGCAGAGGCTGGACAGAGGGTGTAGGAAAGAGAAAGGAACGGCAGGGAACGAGGAGGAGGAGGAGGAGCAGGAAGTCTAGGGGCCGGAAGGCTCGGGGTGCAGTAGGAGGATGAGGGAGCTGGCAGACAGAGCAGGAGCAAAGAGCGTTGTCAGTGAAGCTTGGATTAGTTTGGTTTTGGAGCTCTGTAACTGTATGAGTGCTGCACTTAGCCCGAGTTGCTTGCCTCGGCGCTCGGCTCCTGTGGTGAGGCTGCATCTCAGCCATGGCTTGTAAGAGGCAGCCGTGTAGATCACCAGTTCCCTGCCACACAGCTGATCACCAGGTTTCATCTCCATACCCTTGGACGTTGAGAGCAGCAGTGCCAGGCTACAGAGATAAAGCTCTTGGGAAAGAGCTCTGCTCCCAGGTGCTAGGGAGCATTTTCTTGCCTGCGGAGACCTTTTGCTTGGGCTATGCTCTTATTTTCAGGACACACAACCCAGGGCTGCTCCCCAGTGATGTCAGCAGGGCTTTTCGTCATCGGCTGGGAAGAGCTTTTGCCAAAAAAAAGAAAAGGAAAGGAGAAGAAATATTCCATGTGGGAGGGTGATCTAGATAAAGAAGGCCTGGCTTTAAACCTGTTATTAAAACCAGAAACGTGAAGTTTTCATGATGAGTAGGTAAACTCGTGTACCCCAAAATGACTAAACACACAGCACTGGAAGTAACACCTTTGTGATAATCCTCGTATTTCCTTCAGCTGCTGCACAGCGCGTGGGGCTCACGTCAGCTGGTGGGGCTCCTTTCAAAGCTTTCTTCCTTTTTAAACTCTGGAATTAATTTATAACATAATCCAGCAGAGAATGGAGTGCTTTTACTGTGAAGTGAGTGTGTCCCTCAGCCGTACCCGTGCGTGCATTAAGAGCCAGGACAGTAGTTCTGTAAGGAGATTTTTTTTTAAGGCAATTCAAAGAGGACTTGGGCTGCAGCCCCAAAGGCAGCTGTGCACTGAGGCTCGTAGAGGAAGCTCTGAGGGATGTCACTTCACAGCATGCCCTTTGGCTCCCAGGTTTTTTCCCCCTCCCTTTTTTTTTTTTTTCCCTTGTACTGGCTGCAGCAAAGGCTCCATTATTTGGCAGCGTGGCATTGCTTTTGTCTATAAATGGAAGCGGTTGGCCCGTCTCCCAGTATAACACAAGATAGTCCTGTGTATCAGTTATGCAATCAGTAGGTTGATGACTTCATCAGAAGTCGGGGGAGGGCCAGGGGGTGGTAGGAAAAAGCCTTTGCCATCAGCTCTGCTGGAGACAGCTGATGTCTGTGTGTGTCCCCCCACAGCAAAGAAAGCAGGAGCTCAGTGACAGGGGTGGGTGAAAGGGCTCAGTGCGGGAGGAGCTGAGGGATCCTCAGCAGCTGTAATTCCCTCACCCCAGCTTGGGGGAGCCCCAGCAGCTGCCGCAGCCCTTGCCCTTAGGACGCTGCAGGGACCATGCTTGACCAGGTTGTAAAGTGCAGCATGAGTTGGGACTGGAGAAGCGGAAAAAGGAGCAGGGAGGGAACTTTCAAACCAGGGCAGATATTAAAAAGGGAAAGAACCTAAATATCGGAGAACTGCCTTTCAGCAGAGAGCCCTTCAGGGAATATCCGTGCAAAGTAGAGATGCGGACAAATTGTATTTTGTTATTTCCTCAGAAGGGTCCTTGAAAACCTGACCTTCATGCAGAAAGGCCGATCCTAATTTCCCAAGCTACATGCAAGCATTGATTTTAACCCTTTCACTGACTGGGTCGGGGTAGGTGCTGCAAGATCGCCCTTCCCTACGTTCCAAATCACACAATAATTGACATTCCTCAAACCCGTCCGTGAAGCAGGTGAATCTAAACCTCACTCTGGCGGGCTTTGCACAAAGGATGCTAAAGTGATACAGGTCAAGTTGGTGTTTTTAAATGAGTACCCATCCCTATTCATCAATTAAAGAGGTTTTGAGGGCTCTTCACACGCAGGAGGAGCACCCGAGGCAGGGAATGGTCCAGGCTGGCCCCGGGGAGGCTCCGGTCCCGCTTTGGCCGGGCCGCGGGCGGGCAGCGACACCTGCCGGTGTCCCCCGGTGATCCCGGCCCTCCGCCGGGACAAGGGCTGGAATTCCCCCCGGCCTTCCGTCGGTCCCTGAAAGGCAGTAAATTGGATGAGGAACATGAAGAGAAAGCGGGAGTGGGTGCAGGAGAGGGAAAGGAGCCTGTCCTGCGTCCTGCCGGCCACGCACGTTGGTCCAGTCCTGCGGGAGGGAAATCTCGAATAAACATAATGCGGTGAAATCCGGAGGTTCTGGAGCAGTGTAAGGAGAATTAATGCTGCCAGCTCATTGTGTGCACCCAACACCTTAGCTTCTCAATCCAGAGGACTGTTTTAAATTGTTGTTATGAGGAGTGTTTTAAATCATTATTATGAAGAGAGGTAAGTGGAAAGGAAGAGAAAATGTACTTGTCTCCATAAGAAGGGAGAAAAAGTTTAGAAAAACATGACTCGGAAGTTACATGTCCTGCATGGAAAAAAAACCTTCGCACACAACTTCATTATTTCATTATAAATGAATTATAAAATGCTCTTGCTTTCCCTGAGGGGCTTTAAACTCCAGGAGAAAAGAGGAACCAGTTCCCTGTGGGGAACAGCCCATGGTCACAAGCCATGTGCATCTTTCCAAGGACCCACTTTCTGCAAGCTCCATACTTCATCCACAGATTCAGTGCTTCCTCAGTTTAAAGAGCTGTCACTTCTCTTGCCTGTGGAGAACCCCAAGTAACGAGGCCTTCTCTCTCTCTCTTTGCACAGGAGCACCAAGTGGGATTGTCGCGGACCACAGGGCCGATGCAGCCTTCTGTGCCACCAGGCTCCAGCAATGTGGTCACGGGCACGAGCTCCGGGGGTCCCTTCCTAGGGAACCAGCCTCAGGCAGCCATCATGAAGCAGATGCTGATAGAGCAGAGAGCCCAGCTCCACGTAATAGAGCAGCAGAAACAGCAGTTTCTCCGAGAGCAAAGGCAGCAGCAGCAGATCCTAGCGGAGCAGGTATAGTATCCATCTGTCTCAAACACTGCAGTGCTCGCTGGTATGAGAGCGTGAGCGCTACAGACAACACCAGCCTTTCCTTCTAGTAATTCCTTCCTTTAGTAATTCTCTCTGTGTGGCTCCTATCGTGGTATTTCAGCAATGGTTGTCAAAGAAGAGGCATCCATCTCAGTCCTACCATTAGCTTGGCAAATATTACCTGTGTTCCCAGTGGTGGATTTGGCATTTGCATGGGATTTTAGGCAGTGGGAAAGTTAGCTCTTAGCCTGGCATCTCATGGTCAGTTTACTCCAGCAGAAGCAGACTCAGCTACAGCTACAGGCACAGGTCCTCTCCCCTAGCTCTGAGTGTGGTCTTGCACTGGCAAAATCTATGTACAGCTGCACTGATGTGGGACAAAGAATGGATGTGGGTTAAAAGTAACCTTAGTTAATTTAAAAATAAAAAAGTATTTACCCAGATCAGTTCCTTAATCTGGTTTATTGCATGCCAGTACAAGCAGTTAGGTTAGCACAAAGGAGAGATAGCAGCAAGGGGAGAGCCAGAGACTGGAGTGGGAGAGCAATATAACCACTCTCACAGTGGCAATGTGGAAGACCTGCATTGGAGCCTATCACCTGGCTTCCTGAGCTCTTGAGCTTTGCAAAAATTACCCAGGCAGAATGGTGATGCATGCTTAATTCAGCTGTAGTTTAAAGCAGCCTAGGAGAAAGTCAGTGGAAAGTCACACTGTTGAGTTCCTATAAGTTCATACCAAAACTGAAGTTGCAGTCCCCTAATGTTATCTAGATAATATTCTGATAGGTCAGCAGTTGCTTGAAGCTTGGCTTATCCCCTCTTGCTGGGAAAACATGGCTTAGGACCTGTAACACATGCTTATGAATGCAGGGATTAGTACTTCCTTCTTTCCCACCTTTGCCATTCTCTTACCTTTGTTACACATCTTTGGTTTTGGACACAGTGTTTGTACAGCTGCAGATGATGCTGCAAGACATGTCCTTTTAATAAATGCTTAGTTGAGCATACCCTAGCATCTGAAAGCTCTGATAAACTCTCTCTGCTTTTATAATCACCCTTGATTCTGTTTTACAGTATTCATGAGTATTCATAGAAAACAGCCACAGAGGAGCAGTGTGGTCTGGATCAAGAGAGAGATGCATTTTGCAGTCAGCCACTCCCCAAATATCATTCACTGAAGCACAAGAGGAAATGTGCTTTTGTAGCCGTTTCTGGTTTGGCTCAGTAATGGTCCTAGGCTGCAGTGCTTGAGTCAGGATGCAGTACTCCTTGCAGCTGACTGTTTTGAGTGCAGAGGTGAGGGAAAGTCTTGTACCAGGAACACAAACTTCTAGACCTTAGCAGGAATGAGGGAAGGAAAGTGTGTGTGGCTACAGCTGCCCTTAGACCTCAGTGAGCAAAGTTAGTCACACTCCTCCCTCTCCTTTCTGCCTGACAACAGTGCAGTTCATGCTGTAGAGGTCAGGATGAAGTGGCTGTAAGTAAGGAGAGATGTTGTCAGCTCAGTACTTGTTCCTTTTTGAACCAAAAAGAGTCCACGTGCTGAGTAGCCCAAGTGCTCTCAGAAGGACTCTTCAGATGACTCTACTTGTCTCTCCAGAACAGCTCACCAGATAAGAACTGCTGCAGTTCTGCTGCAGTACTTTTGCCACCAGCCCAGTTCTCAGCTCACTAATTAATTAATCATCTCTTTCTCTTCTGCTTTCTTTCCCTCCTTCATTTTCAGCAGTTGCAGCAGCAGTCACATTTGCCTCGGCAGCATCTGCAGCAACAGCGAAGCCCGTATCCAGTGCAACAGGTCAACCAGTTCCAAGGTAAAAGTCAAATTATTTTTCCTAATTTGGAGTCAATATATGCCCCTATACTAGGGGCGTGAAACCTCATGCATTTTGTGAAGACCAGGGTTTAAGCAGTGTGCCAGAAGAGGAAAACAGACTGTTGCACACACCACATATTTTACCAAAGGGGAATGCCCAGGTTTGTGTCTTCAGTTAGGTTTATAATTTTCTTTTGGCTCCCTTCAGTGAAAGCTGCATTTTTTTTTTATGCCTCTTTGACATCTAGACATCATGGATTCATTAATGGGTTTGTCTTGTTTGCCTCCACTCTTATGATGCTTTTTTTTTTTTCAGCTAGCATTTCTCACTGTGTCTTGGTCTTACCCCTCTTAATTCCCCACTTTATCTAATTTGATGAGCAGAGAATTTCAGAGAGGGCATCCTTAACTGGAGAAGTGACTCATCAATGTCAGGTGTGGGAAACACAGTGAAATACCTGAGATGTAAATAGAGATTTTTTTTAATTATCTCAAAAAAAGCAAGGCCTATTTTTATGTGCTCCCAGGTAACTGAAGGATGTAAGTACAATAATTTGGCTTAGGAAAAGAAGTTTTCTGAGATTTTTAGGTGCAAAGCATCATCTGAATGTCTTCACTAACCATGGGTTCTCAATAGACGTGAAATGGACACACACTTGCACTTTATATTCATGATAGTGTCATGTAACTGCAACAGTTCTGGTTCCCAGGACATGAACAGGCAGCCACACCTTCTGCTGATATATATCAGGGTGGCTTCTTCTAATTGCCTTATCATTTTTATCTTTGGCAGTATAAGTTCTGTATGAAATGATTTTTATCCCCCAATAATTCATTTGCAAAATCAGAAAGTGTGTGTGCACTGCCACACACTGAGATGCACATGTACAATCTTTCTGCATTAATACTTCTTTGAAACCTTTCTTTCATATGTATTATTTAAAAGAAACAGAGAAGGGAGTTTAGGCTAATCTGACAGAGCAAGGAATTAATTTTCATAAATGAGCTAATATAAGTAGTTCACCATTTTTTCCTATTCAGTCACATGAATGTAATCCAGTGCAGTAGGTTATGTGTAAATGAGGCCGGAAGGTGGCCCAAAATCTTAAAATCTGTTGCATCTCTCTTTTAACTACTCCTTGTCTGATCTCCTGTCTCTTACACCAAGCACAGTAGTTAACAAAAGTAGTATGTGAACCCACTTGCTGTTAGTGGCTCCTTTGGAGCTTTTCAGCTGCCATTTTCAATTAAAAACTAGCTAAAGATGCATTAAGATTTCAACATGATCTGTATCTTCAGCACTTGCTGGAGTCATCTTAAAAAGAGACTGTTTCTAATCATCAAAGGAGATGATCTAAATTAAGAAAAATCAAGGGGACCCCGGTGCCAATCATTAAGAAAGAGGTTTGATAGCAAGGCTAAAGTAAAAGCTGCTGCTACATGTGCCCTGTTCAAGTGTGATCCAGATGGTCTCTCTTCATGCTACAAAATGTTTCATTTATCTATATGCTGGAGCTAAAAGCATCCTTCAGAAGCTTATCATGCTGCAGTAAAAGAGAGATGTATCCTCTGCATTATGTGCTAAACTATAGAAATGGCACTTCCTTTTATCCAGACCCATTTCTCATGGAAACCAAGCCAACATGAATAGCAGGGACCAGTATTCTCCACTCTCCATGAATGTTCAGATATGTTGTCTGCCACTGAGGGACAACAAATAGGGGCTGATTTAAGAACATTCACATTCTGTTGTACAGTTCTGAACTTTTAAAGCAACCATTTTATGTTTATGCCTTGCATTCAATAACATTTGAGCCGGGAGCAATTGTGTGCCTCATGCACTCTGAGCTTCACCTGCAGAGTACTGTATTTAGTTCGGTATGGTAGTGACTCAAACCTACATGGCATAATCTGAGCTCCAGGTAATTGTTTTTAAATAAAGATAGTAAATACAGAAGCCTATTGGCTTCCCAGAAATCAATAGCTCCCCCCTACCCTTGAAAGGAAGATGCAAACATGGTTCAGTTATCTGCCACGGTGTGGAATTTAACAAGGTTAGGATTTTCTGGTTTCCCATCACTGGCCTAAGGTGAAGTAAAATGTGCTTATAGTATTGATTCACTAATACACTCTCTCTGCTTTAAATGTCCACAAAACCCCAATTTTTCTTCTTTCCATAGTCTTAATCAGTAGCAATGCTATAGAAAATCCATTCATTTATGCCTCCTGAGCTATTAAAAAATTGATTGGCCTTCTGAGCCTGACATTTCCATTTTCAAGGCTTACTTTCGAGAGACAATGGAGATATTTAAAAGAGAGCTTTAAATGGTAAACTGAAGTTCAGTTGCTTTGCTGCCCCTGAAGAAGACCATGAAGTCTTTCCCATTTCCTTCCTAGAAGCTGAACTGAGTGTAGCTGAAGAGGATAAGTGCTACTGAATCACAGGGCATATGCAACTTTAAAATCTTAGAGTCTTTCTTCTTTTCTTTCACAGAGCAGGGTGCACATTGTAGTGGATCCTGGGGAGAAAAAGTGCACACAAAAAAGAAAGGCTCACATTTACTCTTTACAGGGGACTTTGACTCCCAAGTCAGTTTTTAAAAATTTAATCCCTAGTCCTAACAAAGTAAGAGAAAAGCCCATTTTAGCCCTGTGGCTCCTGTGACCATCAAGCTTAGATACTTGATTAGGTTATTACCAGGGAGGCAACCCTGGCTGTAATCATGTATTAAACATCCAGTTGTGTTGCCTTGATTTTTCAAGAATCTGAAGTCATGAATCCCTTTGGGTACACATCCCAAAACTGTCCTAATTGAGAATTACTTAGTGAGTAAATCATTGGCCTTTTAACCTTGCCATCCTCATGTTAGGCCTGAAGGGAAATTAGGCTGGAATGGAATTCTCTGCTGAGCAGTGTCCCGCTTCACCAACTGAATACACAACACCATCGGGCGATTCCTGTTTAGGAACAACACTGGAGCTGTGTTGGCTCTCACCTTCCAGGAGAGGGAATTTGGCAGGTCAGGACAGAGGCTGCAGCCAAGGTGAGGTGGGGAACATGTAGCCTCTGAAAGGCAGTAAACATTAGGCAGCAAGCACATCTCCCAAGGATGGGTAACCTTCTGGCTCTCTGCTGACCTTCACATGAAAGGTTGTTTTATTCACTTGGAAAGCACAGCAATCTGAAATCCTACTGCGTTGCGAAAGGCTCCTACAGATTCTCTCTTGTGCAAAGACATGTTAATTAAGGTTTACAGGGTTGTGGCTTTTTTCTTACCTTCCTCCCTTTTTGGCGTAGGTTCACCCCAGGATATAGCAGCTGTGAGAAACCAAGCAGCACTCCAGAACATGAGGACATCCCGAATGATGGCCCAGAACGCGAGCATGATGGCAATGGGTCCCTCCCAGAACCCGAGCACGCTGCCCACGACTGCGGGCCAGTCGGATGTGGGCATGGCTCCTTACAGCAACGCCTCCTCCAGCCAGCCGGGAATGTACAGTATGAGCACAGGGATGAGCCAAATGTTGCAGCACCCAAACCAAAGCAGCATAAACATGGCACATAATGCAGGCCAGGGGACGAGGCAGCCTGCCTCTGGACAAGCGGTGGGAATGGTTGGCAGTTTTGGTCAGAACATGCTGGTAAACTCCGCTCTTCCCCAGCATCAGCAGCAGATGAAAGGACCTGTGGGCCAGGTCTTACCAAGGCCACAAGCACCACGACTTCAGAACCTGATGGGGACTGTCCCTCAAGGAACACAAAACTGGCAACAGCGAGGCTTGCAAGGCATCCCTGGAAGGACTAGCGGTGAAATGGGGCCCTTCAATAACGGCACCACGTACGCGATGCAGTCTGGGCAGCCACGGCTGTCCAAGCAGCACTTCCCGCAGGGGCTTAATCAGACAGTTGTGGACACAAGTGGAACAGTAAGAGCCCTGAACCCGGCTCTGGGAAGACAGTTGCTGCAACCACTACCTGGGCAACAGGCAGCCAGCCAGGCCAGGCCCATGGTGATGTCAGCAATCAGCCAAGGGGTCCCCACCATGTCAGGCTTCAGCCAACCCCCGACGCAGCAAATGCCAGGTGGTAACTTCGCTCAGAGCAGCCAAGGCCAAGCATACGAGAGGAATCCCACTCAGGACATACCTTACAACTACAGCAGTGAAGGAGCAGGGGGGTCATTCTCCAGTTTAGCAGAGGGCGCAGACCTCGTGGACTCCATCATTAAGAGCGGACCAGGGGATGAGTGGATACAAGAACTTGATGAGTTGTTTGGAAACCCCCAGTGAATGGGCTTGTACAGTCTGGAGCTTTGGTTGTTACATTTGAAAAAGAAAAGAGAGAGTTGGATGTTCTCCCCATCCCTGGATGGTTGGTTTTGGTTTTTTGTTTGAATTGTTTTGGTTTGAGGTTGTTTTGTTTTCTGTTGTTTTTAATCATGCAAACTGAGCTGATCTGTAGCCAACCTTGGAAGATTCAGGGGACGATGACAACATTGGCATCTCAAGGCATTCTACCAGGCAACCTTTGCTGTATGGCAGTGCCCACTTTGTGTCCATATGAGGCAGAGTGGGGAAACTGGAAAGGCCAGCTGATGCCTCTGGTTGGGAAAATTTGTTCTTTCCCCTCTTCAAATGAGGTTTCATTGCATAGTGGTATGGGGTGCTCCCAATGTCTCCCACCTCATATAACTGTGAGCACTGCAGCTTTCAGGGTAGCAGATGAAAAGCCTGGAGCAAAGCCCACAGATGTCCATGGGCAATTGCACAAGCCCTGGTCAGAAATGGGCTTAACCCCGGGGGTAGGCAGGTCTCAGTGAGCCGTGGGGTCTGGGCTGTCATAAGGGAACGTGCAGCACTCACGTGATAAACCTGAACAAATCACAGGGAAATCACCATTTTCACTGCCGAGATAAAACTTCAGTACAAGTGCAGGAGAACATTAAATTTGTCAGTGTTGTGAGGACAGTTTGATTATGGGACTGCTGCTGGAGACAGCTTAGGTGGGTGGGTTAACTTAATGAGCTGCTTAGTCCCCTTGGGACTTGCAATAGTGCTTCCCTGTCAGAGCACTTTGGCATGTACCTGCTGCCTGGGGGTGTTAAAGGGCTGAGAGGTACCGAGAGACATCAGCATAGGTCCTGAGCGGGTCCCTCCCTCTCCTTCCTTCACAGTATGTTCTCAGTTCACTTCCCTCCCCTCCTGTCCTTAAATGTAAAGCAAGGTGAGCTGGCTGCAATTTTTTTCAGGTGAGCCACAAAGGAGCAGGCAGGGGATGAGAAAACAGGCATGAGAAAACATACAGTGAGGATCTGGCATACAGAAGGAGTTTCTCTTCCTCATTTGAAAAGTGCAAGTTTAGCAGGTAGTATTACCCCGGGATGTCTGGTCTCTCAATGGGCTATGTTCAGTTTTAAACAGATGTTTGGTCTAATCTCTCTGATTTGCTGGAATAAAATTCAGTGCAGCTTTTGAAGAACAGGAGCCAGTGAAGGACTACTGTAAAGACCGTTCATGAATGGGTAAAATAATTGATATTACAAACATGGGCTCTGCCCAACTAAGGTTTTACGTGATAGCAATGTATCACTATCTCCACTGTGTGGACCAGTGCTGACCAGCACTGTAATGAAGTTGTGATATATCTCGCACAATATCAGGTCACCAGCCATTCTGAATGTGTAAAGCAGCAGTTCCCAAGCTGCAGTCAGAAGCTGAGGAAAGGTGTTCTCCCAAACCTCGAATCTTTTTAGTGTTTTCAGCTGAGAGCTGCTTATCAGGTTATATAGTGGTGCATAAAAAACGTTAACGTGATCCAGAGTCCAGAACTTTTGGACTACTACCCTCTGACGTAGTGCTGGCCTCCATTAGCCATCAGCTGTGCTCTGCAGCAAAAGTGTACGACTATCAGTGCCACCTCTCTAGCTACCAATTACCTCCTTGTGTGCTGCTCTCCTTGGGCCCGGCGGTGTGAAGTGCCGAGCCGCTGAAATCCACGGAGGCTGAGGGCATTGGCACTTTGCAGTTTCACATCCTGCCTTTCCCTGTGGAGTACAGATATGCATCACATCAAAGAGTGGGAGCAAATGGGCCTGGAACCATCTCAGCGCCCCATTGGGTTCCCTTTTGCACAGTATCACCTTGCAGGGCTTTCCTAGAGGAAGGGAATTACCTGTTTTAAATGCTATGATATCAGCAGGACAAGCTGCATTTTTAATGTGCTCAAGGTGAGCTGTCAATCCAGCTTGCCCCGGCTGATATAATTTTTTAAAACAGCTTTAGTTGCATCTCTTTTAGCCAACCCCTTTTTAAAACACAAGGACCAATTCCAGTTCCTGTTGACGACCATCAAGGTTTGCCTGTCTCTGCTTCAGCAAGGAGCCAGGTTGGGCCCTAAGTCAGTGTAAGGGAGCACCAGCCAAAGTTTTTGGTTGGTCTTGAGTGTAAGCACCTCTTGGTCAGAATGGAAGGGAAAGGCAAACACTGAGAGAAACAGTAACCAAGGTGCTGTGTCTCTGTGTGTGTCAGGCACACATCTGTCCAGCGCTGTGTGATGGAGTTGTGACAGGGTGGGGAGCCATCCCCAGCCTGCTGGATGGGGGGCAACGCTGGGGGTGGCACAGCCTCCCTTCCTTGGGTGCCAGAGCTGGGAAAGGAGGGTTTAGAAACACACAACCACCATGTGGCAGCAAAATGCAAGTCCCTGCGCATCAGGGAGAGTCAGACTTTGGTGAATAAATGGTGATGAAGACAAGTCTCTGCTGTCTTTGTAAAGCTTCCTCCAAATACTCCATACTGGGATCAAGTACTAGAAAGTAGATTTTATTCGATTTGGGGTTGTTTTTTTTTCTTCTTTCTTCCTATGGTGCTGATGTATATGTAATGTTAAAAAAAAAAGTTATTTGTAAATATGTTTTTACAATTCTACAGATATCACTGGGTCTACTATCTGTAAAATATATACATATAAATATATATATATATACTGTTTGTTTAAAATAGAGTATTTTTATTTCTTTCCTTAACTCATCCTTACTGCAGTGGTATTGCACTTCAGATGACGTCTAATTACTAATTTGTACTGTATCCCTGACAGCAACTTGCTCCATTTTATTCAGATTTTTCTAGCTTTCTGGTTTTACTTTGTACATTAAGCATTGCTTATTTCCTTTTAAGACCTGTACAGAGCTCTGAAAATGTAGAGAAAGACATGATGTTAACACCACTTTTAAAGAAAAAGAAACAAAACAACAAAAAAAAAAAACAACCAAACAAAAAAAGACACCCAAATAAAAGATGGTTATCTGACTTCTGCGCCTTGATGAGTGATCTTCCAAGGAGGGGAGGGAAGCTGGATGCAGGCAGGCATGTGTGAATCCCTGAATCCCAGGCAGCCCTGCCAGGTAGCCCCCAACAGCTGTCTCTATTCCTGTGGCAGCTGAGCCACAGACTGCTGTAACGAGCTGCTGGCCAGGGAGTGCTTCACCACTTTCTGCTGTGCTTTTGGGCCATGGTGCCCCTTTCTCAAGCAAGGTGAGCTACCAAAACTTCCTGTGCTCTGAGGCGAGGCCTGTGCTCAGGCAGATACTGTGGGGCAGTTGGTCCGTAATTGGACCCATTAAATGTGGCAGCTCCAAACTTTTGTGGGTTTTGTGTGTAAGGAGCAAAAGTGGGGAGTAGGGAAGTGCTTTCAGGGGAGGAGACAAGATGGAGACCCTAGGATTTGGGAGTCCTGTGGCTGAAATTTGAGGAGGTGAGATGGGGTGGAAGAAGGGAGATGTGGGGTTGGATGCAGAAGTTGGAGAAAAGAGGTGGGGAAACTGGGGAAGCATGAAGACACAGAGTAGTTCCCTGTCACCTACTGCTACGACAGGATGAGAATGGTGTTGTCAGAAGCCTTTTAGAACATAGATGCAGACTTGTTGAATGTGTATGACCTGTTCAAGGTAAGCATGCCACATAGACTTCAAGGCTTGACACCACTTTGTACATGTTTCCAGCCTATGGGGGAGTCGTGAGGGTTCAGACATCGGACCTTCAGGATGCCAGTGTGGCTTGGCTCCACGTACAGCCTTAAAGGTGAGGTTCCCCTTCTCTCCTTAATGCCACTCCAAGACATTTATCATTCTAGATATGGATAAGGAAGAACAAAGAAGGAGACTGGCCAAAGAAGGAGAGCAGCTTGCTGGAGTGTACACCTCAAGCATGTGCTTGCTTATAAGAGATGCTTTCAGCAAGAGGCCGTTGGGTGCCAACTGGCTTTGAGGCTGCAGTGGGGACCACCATCATTTCTGTTAGTGACCAACAGGTGAACATTTACAACAGGAACATTTGCATCAACTCACAGTGCGTGCTGAATGTGCACCGTGATACTGACTCCTCCACCAGCCTGCAGGAAGTGGTGTTCTTTTCACTACATTCATACCAAAGACTGATACTGCCAGCATCCATCTGTTAGAGGTGTGTTTTGATTTTAATTATAGATGAGTCAGTCTTTAACACTTTTCCATCACGGACATTCTGCCCTGGCTTACTGGGGACAAAGCTGTGACTCAGAAAACAGGTGGCATCCTCAACTCCAGGCCTACTTCTGCCCTCTCATTAGCTGGTGGAGCTCCTAAAATGTTAGGTTCATGTTTATCCCCTTGCACTCTGGCTCTGTGTTGCCAGATAACGCTTTGCAGCCTCACACCTGTCTTTTTTGACATATGAAATTGTCCTTGTGTGTGAAAGCAGTTTGTCTCTTTCTGTGAAAGTGGAGGGGAGGAGAGGGAAGCTATCTATAAACACACAAAAGAACTACAACAGGTAATCTTGAAATGGTATCATTTCAGAGGCAAAGAAAGACCTATTTAAACACAGTTAATGACCTCTGGTCTCCTCTAATCTGTATTTCAAGTCTGCTACATGGTTTGGACCTTTGTCTTTGTTTTGGTTCGGGAGGCAGCACTTCCTGCAGCCTGTGACTGACTGAAGGCATCACCAGCAGGTGGGTAGGTGGATTTTCCATATTTCAGCCCATAAAAGAAAAGTTAATGGAATAATTCCTGGTGATTTATGTGGTGGTTAAATTTGGCCCTGTTGTACTTTCTCCCTGGAGTTAAGTGATGGAGAGCTGCCCTTTCTGTAGCTGTGTCAGCTCCAGTCTGTTCACCGTCATGATCACCATCACCATCCTTGGCAGCCATCATTGGACCCAAGCCTCGCACCTTTGTACTTGTTTAATTTTAATGTTTTAAATGCCATTTCAGCCTTTGCTACCTGCAGGCATTAAGTTGTGCCTTTTTATCATGAGATAACTCCGTAGAATCAGAATGGTTTGGGCTGGAAGGGACCTTAAAGACCATCTCATTCCAAACCCCCCCTCCAATGTGTCCATATATGTCCACCTTTTTCATAGGAAAGGTTACTGTGGACCTGATCCACCTCTCAATTATTTTGTGGTTAGGTTGTCAACCTCAGTACACTATTAGAAAGCTTCTGTGCCTTCTGTTTGTCTGGGCTGGGTCTCCCCTTCAGAAGTGTGACGTGGCTACAGCCTGCCTTCTTCAGGAGGCTTTCTGTGAGGACTGGGAGGGCCTCACTTCTACAGAAAGAGTGTTTGAGCGTGTGTTGGACTGTAAACATGTGTATAAAAATCAAAAGATCTTCGCAGAAACACAGGGCCAAGAGCAGCTTTAAGTGTTTTCTCGAGAAAGCAGTGTTTCCATATATGCTTATACAGCAGTGGGACTGGATTTACTTGGGAAACAGGGACCTCCCAGCAACATATTGCATGAAATTATGTTTCTACATTTGGCACTGCTGGGGGAAATGAAGAGGAGTGGAGGGAGACTACAGAGGCGCTGGCAAAGCTGAAGGACACTGGGTAACATGCTTGTAGTGCCAGTTGCAACTAAATTACTTAGGGAATTAATGGGTTTAGTTTTATGTAATTTGTTTAGAGATTGCAATACCATACCAGGGAAAGAGAGCATTTAATTGCAAATGTAGATGTGACATGACATTCTGTCTTACTGACTTTTTCAAGAGTGTAGGGAAAGGAGAAAGTGTAAACAGCTCAGGAAAAACATGCATTTTACATTGCAACAGGCTGTTAGTAAAGAGCTCTGATCCTTTATTCACATGCAGCTTATCATCTTTTTGGTGTCCAGGGAAGGCATCCACGTTGTTTATTTATTTATTTCTCAAAAAGACAGTCAGTCTTCAGAGCAATTTACGGACTTTCTTCATAATGCTGAAGTCCAGGTATTCATCCAGAAAGCTGCTAACAATCCCAGCTGCACCCAGGGCTATCAAGCAAATTAGAACTATCAAATTCAAATAAAAGCCTGTTAACCTAGAAGTGGAAAGCAGAAAAACACTGTTATAAGCTGTACATGGTATATTACAGTGAAATTGTCCACAAGAGTTAGGAAGAGGTGTGTGGAATCAGAAAGGACCACTGCTGCAACACTAGCTTGGGGTGTTTTAGGAATAAACCGTGACTTTTCACATGACACACATGACTTTTGCTGTTGGGCAGATACCCACTTCTATTGGGCAGATACTCTCTGCTGAGCTGACAAGTCTGCAATTGGTTATCACTTTGACTTGGAGATGGATTTTTGGACCAGAAAGGAAGAGCCTGAGTATCCTACTGGTGCCTAAAGACTTGATATAAGTAGCCTTTCTGAGCATGCCATGTCTAGATGCAGATTTGAAAATGATGAAGTATGGGATTTTTTCAGTTTCAAGAGAGCATAGAGGAAGTCTTTTGCTTAGCCCTAGTTGTAACCACTTCTTTGAGCATGCAGTCTAGATTTGTCTTTATAACTAGCAGGCCTATAGTCAGTGATTAGGATTGAGATTCAAGGTGAAAACAAATTAGTTTCTTGCTACTAAGGCTGCTGGAGGCTTGTTGTATGTTTTGGGGCCAGGTTCTACATACCTGACTTGTGCTGACCTGTTGCTAATTGAGGCTCCTGCTGGAGGGTTAGTACCAGGCAGGCCTTGGTAGCAAAGCCATTTCCCAGGGCTGCCAGGCTGGCTTTCAGCACTCTCTGTTTGATGCAAAGAAACCGGTCTCACCAACATGTGAAGCTCTGTCTAATAGTGAAGCCAGCCACTGATTTATGGCTTTCTTGAGAGGCAGAATCTATTGTTTTAAGAGTACTGAAGTAATACATAGGAAAGATCTCTCGAACAAAGTACTTTTTTGTTCGTTGATTAAAAAAAATCCATTATGCTCTCCTTCTTCATTTATTTACATGTCTGCTCCCCGAACTTCCTTAGCAGTTGCAGCTCTTCTGGCTGGTGTTCGTTGCACCATTCAAATGATTGCATCTCTTACTGGGAGATATAAAACTATCTCCATATATTTGCTCTGGAAAACATAACCTCCCCCTTCTCTCAAGCAACAGCTCTTCAAAAGTGGGTAAAGGATCAGTGGAGCTGTAGTGAAGGAGAATGGTAACTTCAGTACACAAACCATGGAAAATAACTCTGTAGGACAGCCTTTTACTGCTGCAGGATTGTTCATTGCTAAATAATCTGATTGTTTTCTATCTTCCTCTAGAAGACATTGCAAGTCTTTTAATTTTTTGACAAGCATACATCTTGCTATTTTCTTCTTATGACTGAAAATGGGTGGTGGAAGAGAGCCTGAGGTCAGGACATAGGTGGTGGTGCAGTGGCTTCAGTGAAACAAGAAATAAACCATGTGTTTCAGTGTTTATAGTGGAGGGTGTTTTGCCAGTGTGCATGTTTGTTGAAGCAGAGTTCATATCAGGAGGCACTGTGCACAAAACATTTATTAACATACTCTTATCTGAAGCCATGCTCTCTTATCTGTTGGGTGAAAGTTCATCAGCCTACAGGGCCAGATTGTTTGCTTCCTTTAGATCAACTTGTATGGCTAGAGACAAGGTCTTACTGTGACAAACCGAAGAAAAATGCAAAAGAGCAGACAGACAGACATGGTCCAGGCCTTGCATGAACAGTCTCCCACCCTGATGAGATGCAAAAACTGTGCTTCTGTTTTCAGACCTCTCCGAGTCTGGTTGTCAGTTACGCCCAGTCCAAAGCAGGTGCCCACAAGGTGAGCATCAAACCTTTTCTTTCTCCTGACCTGTAGCACACGCTCATCTTAACCTAGGCTTCTGCTGCAACACCCATCCCTCTTCCCTGAGGGTTTCTCCTTCAGACCTATTGCTGACACTTTACACATGTTGCATTCAATCATAATCACTTTTCACTGCCAGTCCCTGGCTCTCAGCCCAGCTTCAGACCACTGCCTGGAGCCGGTAGCCTGCATTCAGCTGGTAACTCCTTACCTTCCTTTCACAGACTGGACGTAACCATGGAAGTACTTGTAGCGGGCAAACACGTACAACACACCCAGAAAGGAAGCTAATTCTGGGAAAGGAAAGATTAATAGAGTGGGAAAAACAGAAAACTAAAATTGAGGATGGCAGTTCACCACTTTAGATATGTTTTCTAGTTATATAGCTCTGGGCATATTCATAGCTATCCATACGCTGGGAAGTTACCTTGGAAAAATCATTGAAAAGAGACATATATATATTCTTAAACACTCACTGCAGGAGGCTCTTGGTATGGGTTTACAGATAAGGTGGATATAGGACTGTCCAAAAAAATCTAAAAGAATTCCCTCAAAAGGAGAACTCAGGAACTGACAGGAATCTGTATCCTCCCTGGTTTGGTGGTTATCCCAGAGACAGGATAGTGGTTTGGAGCACTGTGGCTTGGCCTGCTGCTGTAATTTCATATTGTTATGGCAGTCCATGCTAAAGGGGAGTGTTTGTTTTGGAAAGAGAATTTTATTTATGTTGTTAATAAGCTGCTTTGCATTTATATAGCATCTTTTATCCAAGGACATGTAGTGAAGTTAGCTTCTGACCTCCCTGAGGGAAGAGTACAAAGTCACCTCCATTTGAGAGATGGAGCAGGTTATGGAGGTCAGTTGTATTATCCAGCACTAGGCAGTGCCTGTTAATTTTGTGTTTTCAAACTGTGTGTGTGGGTATTACAGAGGACAGCTTTTGCTGTGTTCTGGACTAACCCATGTAAACATACCTGTGGAGATAACTAAAAATTTACTTAAAGAGGAGTTTATAGTCATCCTTCATTTCTTACATGTGACAGTACTTGTGTTGCTCATTAGCAACTGTGATTTTTCCTTGATTCAAGTGTCTGTCTATGAATACATCTATTATTTCATATTCAATTTGTTGGCTTAAGTGGTGCTTCTTTAGATTTACAGTGGATTTACAATGGAGATTGGACTTCTGTCTGTAAGAGAGCTCCAAACTAAAATGACTGTTTTGGAGCAAATATAGAAAATAGAGAAGCCCACACGCTTCTAAAACATTAGTTGGATAAGGGTTAATAAAGCAGAATGTAAAATTTAGGCTCTGTCACAAGTTCTAGTTCTATGAGACCACCCCATCACTGTTAGGAGATATCACGGGCCAACCTTGCAAAGTCCAACAGAGTGAGGGGTATGAAAGCTCTGTAGTGTTTGAGTTCAGAACATTTGGCAAAAAATGCCCCCCCTGCTAGGTGCCTGAGAAAACACCATAGGTTTTCAAGAGTCCCCACTGCATACCTGAAGATGCTGCTGCTGTGACTGAGCTTCAGCACTCAGGGCTATGTCCCACGGCAAGGAAATAAGTCACAGCCCAGTGGTGGTGTCTCTCATTGGGGATGTAAAAGCAAAAAGCTTTGTTGGCTTGAGCTCTGTCTCCATCAGACAGGCATGAGTGCTCTGACCTGAGTCTTTTCAGGCTGCCTCCTCCCGGAGGGACGGCAGCTATGCCTGATGTTCTGTGAGAATTGCCCCATAATGTGCAAATAATCGTTAATGGAGAGCGTCTGGAAGCTACTTTTCTGAATAATGCACCCTGAAAATTTGCTGAATGCCTGGTAAATGTGTTGTACTGGCTCCTTGGTTTGCAGAGAGAAGTGGAAGCTGGTGGGGCTATACAAAATGCTGTGACTAAGTGGGGATTTCAGTGCCACTGAGCATTCTTCTAAGAAGGCTGTGCTAAGGTAATGAAATTAAAAGCAGGGGGAGGAAATGCCTAGTTCCTGATGGAACTAAAGTGTTTTTAAAAGTTATGCAAAACTTCTCAGTTCAAAATAAAAGCAGAAAGTGTTTACCTTGATTAAAAAACCATCCTGCAGTCCAGAGGCCAACCAGAAATATTGGGTAAAACTCCACACAGTTTTGTCTGCAGAATAAATTTGAAAGAACATTAGTTTGGAAAGGAAAAGGACTATGGGTGGGATTTTCCAGGAGGATCAGCTTTGGCTTCGTTTTGTTGCCACTAAAGTTAATGCTATCGAGTCCAGTGGAAGCACAGTCAAGGTAGCATTAGATACTCCTAAAATTCTCTCCTTTGTGATCTCCAGTACAAAATATTTAAAATATTTTCCTGGTATTTAAATTTAAGCAAGGATCTGGATCCCAACTACATGGAAATAAATGGGACAAATAACCCTAAATCAAGTGCCTGTGCAGCAGAGAAAGGCGGGAATTCCAGCACATGGGTGTGATGTTAATTACTTGTCTCCATACCCGGTATGCAAGTTTTGTGGGTCAGCATTACCAGGACTGCCAGAGGAAGCACAGACCTGCTTGGATTGCTCTGCTGAGGCCAGCAGCCTTTATGAAGTGCTATCAGGCACAGACAGCACATGACAGATCTTCTTATGGCGAGGACCTTTATTTGTGAACATCGTCACCACTAATATTTTCTTGGGATATCTTTTCTTGGTTGTTGGAATGAATTTCTTTTTAAGGAATTAGGCAAGCTTCTTTATCTAACATATCATGTTGACTAATAACTTGTCTAATGTACTGTATGTCCCATTATTGTTATCCACTACAACTACAGTTACAGCAGAGAGGGTTGTTTGAAATAAATATAAACAATTTTGCACAGCGTCATTAGTTAATCACAAACTGAAGCCCTTTAGGAAAACAGTCTTCTTAGACTGGCTATTCCACCATTATCCACTGTGAAGACAGAGTTTTTCTTTGCTCTTCTTTCACGTTTGGTGATAGCCACAACCCAAGAACTGACAAGCACAGCTTGCTAGATCCAGAACATCTGACCAAGTTACAGTATTAGCTCTCAGATCCTACTTAAGTTTGGGTAATCTGATTGCCTAGTTTGATCAGAATTTGAACAGTGACTGTGAGATGAGCTGAATTTACCCCATTATTATTAAAATAACATCTGAACCATTTGAAAAGCCATTTGTTCATTTTCTCTTTTTTTTGTTTGTTTTTGTTGTTGTTGTTGTTGTTGTTGGGTTCTTTTGAGCAAAAGATGAAAAGAAAAGGTGCCTTTTTAAGATAAAGTTTCTTCTGGACTGAATTGTTATTCACTGCCACCATCTTAATGATCTTTAGACTTACTGTGCACGAAACGTTCTGTCAAATTCTGGAGCTCCAGTGACAGCTGGGGGCATGACCTTGTGCTTCATTCTTGATTTCCCCACCAGCCAAGCAAAATAACCTGCAAACCAGAATAAGAGCTCACAAATGACACAGTTCCTCACTCCAGTTCCACTTCTAACACACAATTTTTAAACTTAATTTTTTAAATGGAGATCATTGTTCTTCTGCTTTCTCCATTTCATTAGGCACAAAGAGACCAATATTAGATAAACCAGCTTTTCCTTACAAAAATTTCGATCTTATCTTCAAGTGACATCCATGAGAAGGGGGGAAATTGTTATTTCAGAAATACATTCGTTTTCTTTTTGCATTTGCATTTGCTATGACTTAAATATCCTTCCACCTCACCTGAATCCTAGAACTACACAGCCCAGGAGCAGTCTAGTCACACTTCAGCAGCAGGGTCTTGCCTTAGCAGCATCTCAAACCAAGCTGCACTGATGGAAGTCACTTCCCCACTAGTCTGAATGACATATGGTCGTTTTGTTTTAGTGACACTAGCAGCTATGAGGCTCTGAAGGACAGGGCACTCTTGCAGTCTTTGGAAACAAAAATCTGGTAGCTACCGTTTTAAAGTTATTTATCCATATGTTAGAGCGCATGCTTTTCCATCTGTCTGGGACTCTCAAAAATTCAGTCTATTGGAAAGAGCAGAGACAGTTGCAACTGGTGAGGCTGTAGCCTGTTCCCTGCTCTCCACTTGATCTGCTGGAGGGCTCTGAGAGCTTCTTGTTGGAGGAACTTATGCTGTTTCTCCTCCACTGACTCGAGCTGATAGTACTTACCTGTCTTGTAAAAAGAATTTTTTAGAACTGATGCCATGCCATGAAAAAGAGAGACTACTTACTGTACAGTGACTAAATATAATTTACTTACCAAAAACCCCAAAGCAGTCAAACACTATCTCTACACTTCTGACCATTATTCTAGGATCCCATCCCACATGTATATGCATATTTCATTTTATTTATGTTCTCATTGCAGAAGTCTCCCCCTTAAAGTTGAACAGAGGCTGTTGCAGGGATATAAGGAGAGCATTTTGCTGAATGCAGCAGAGCTACTGAGCAACACCCTGTTTGCCTTTAAAACTTTTTGGATACCTGGAGTTATTATTATTATTATTATTATTATTATTATTATTATTATTAATTATTATTATTGTCTCTAAGTTATTTTCCTGGCCGTGTCATAGCCACTCTGAGAAGCTCACTGCCTACCTTGTACCTAAACTATCTGGATCCAGAAACCAGGCACCCACCTGAGTCCACTAAAAAGGCTTGTCTAAGGTGAGAGCCTAGAACATACCTTCCATCCTCCCTTCTGGGAGCAGTGGCACTAAAATACAGCTAGAGGTATTAGTGGTGCTATCCCATGCATCTCTTATGTCTTAGCCTTGTGGCCAAAGCCCTCAGCCCAAAAAAGCATTTTGCCATCTGTCTTCTCCCCATATAAGTAATTACAGGCTATGCTCAAGTGACCTCTCAACCTTTCTCTCCAGAAACTAGTCAGAGCAGCTCAGCTGTCTCTCTACAAGGCATGTTTACAGGACCTTTCATTGTATTTGCATCCAGCAGGACCCTCTCTGCCCCCACAGAGCCTGGTGATTATGCCTGATGTTTCATTTGTTATTTGCCGCCTTGCAGTCCTTTCAGAAGGGAAGAATAGCACTGGAGAGGGTTTAGGGAACATTCTTCATGGAGATTGAAACGTACAGAAGAACAAGAATTACCTCTGAGAAATGTTTTCCCTGAAAACAACTGAAAAGTTGCTTTTTAACTTTTGTTGCCCTCAAAATGATCTGGTTTTATGACAAATGCTACACACTGGGAAGTCTTGCCTGGCCTATCTGTCAAAGGGGTAGGTGAGCTGTAGTGTTTTGTGCAATGGCATTTTTAACCAGTAATATGCTCCTTATTTTCTGGCTGCAATGAGCCATTCTAGGCATACAATCAGTCTGGGACTAGGTTTATTCTACTGAGGAACTAAGGCAAGCCAAGGTAGCTCATGACATCCAATTCAGTTTTTTTTAAAAAAAGCCTTGAGTGGATGCTGGACAAAATAAACTTACTGGGGAAAATAAGAAGATTAAGGCACTGTAGGGGCAAAATCATCCTTGTTTGTTCAGTACAATTAACCAAAGCAAATCATCAAGGCTGTGCTACAGCTGTGCTACTGGCCTCAGCTGTAATGTGATTTGCCCTTGCCATTGCTTGGTCAACAAGGTTTGAGGGGCAGAGACTGGGACATGGGAGAGTGGTTAACTGCAAGCAGAGGCAGGTTGTGCTAGTCTGCTAGTACAGCCACCCATCATAAAAGGCACTTATTTAGTGGCTTCTGCTGTGATTGATGAGGACTTGGCTTCAAATGGACACCAGTGAAAGCCAAGCCGTGGCACTGCGTAACAGGAGAACACAAGTCATGTCTGTCATCTTACAAGAAAAGGTGAGCCCGGTGTGCAGAACTAGACAGATGCCAACCAGGGAGGCAAAAAGATCTCAGGAGAGAAATAATTACTGTGGTTTTTGTTAACTGCATAGGACTTGCCTTTTAATTCCCCCCGGTGAATGGAAACTTTCCATGTAACTCCAAATTAACATTTTGTGACGATGGTTTAACAAGGGCTGGAGTAAAAAACAAAGCAATGGGTGAGCTCTTCTGCCCCTCTCACAGGAGGTGCTATCATGAGGACTCCTGAAAGCGGTGCAGCAGGAGTAAGTAAAGATTTTCATAGCCTTTTTTTCCCCCTGTATCAAGTTGTTCAATTCTAACAGGTGAAATTACGTGACTGAGGTAGTTACAAAGTATGCTTGACTTGCTTTTGTTAGCCTTTTTTTTTTTTTGCTTTTATCTTCAGGTGGCATTTATGGTTACTGAGTTAATAGTTTTACTCTGAAAACGTGGGACAAAGCAGGCTTTCAAGGAATATTACTCTCAAACATTTTATATGTGTAAAAAGCCTGCAGAGGAGCTGCTGCTTGTATCACAGTGTATGATAGTTCATATTAATTTGCATGGCCTGGCCTCACAGTCCATAAAAAAACAAATCAAGTACTTTTCAATAATGTCTTGCCAGCCCTTGGAAATACTAAAAATTATTTTAAAAGTTGCTAGTTCAGAGAAATGATTCAAAATAGAGGAGCAGTGAGGCTCCTGTGTCCCTGCTCTTTTCTGTATCAATGACTGGGATTCATTCTGCCCTTCCATTGAATGCCCTTGTATTCCCATCAGTCTACGAAACAGTAATATCTCAAGCAAATCTCAACTGCTTAAAACTGGATTCGTGACTGGAAACCACTTCCTGCATTGTTCCTGCTCCTTCTTTCTACCCGGGGGCATTTTTCGCACCACTTAATCTTCGACTGACCTGATTCTTTGAATAACTCGTGGTTCTGAGACACAAAATCTTGTACCTCTGATGGCTGCTATGTGAAACCCTACTTCCATCGCTGCTTCAGGGAGGTGGTATTGCCCAGTAGCACCCTCCTAACTCAGGACTGGAGGAGGCTCAGCAGAATAGACAGAAGAGCGAACAGCGCACTGAGTGCTGTGTATGTCACATCTGGTTCACAGCAAACAGTCACATGCTGGGCTGCTCCCCTTGCATGAACTGGTTATAAAGCATGCTTACAGCCCTGGTTTCACAACATTCATTTGAACTTCCATAAATTAATTTGTGTTGTATTACCCATGCTAGAAAGCATGCTGAGAGTACACCAAGCTGTGATGGTTTAAATCAGGTCAGCTGATCAGAGTCTGACACAGGTTTCTCTTTGGGCTTGATGTCAGACTGCCAATGTAAATTAAACCCCAGGTTATATCACCTTTTCTGTGATTTTAACTAAGATTAACTAATATGGATTATCCATCATAAGGAAGAATATAGGTATTTTCCAACTCCTTTCAAATTCTCAGTATTTGTACAAACTCCTTGAGTTTTCAAGCTGCAATTTTTTTTCCAAATAATTTTTGGTTTTTCGTTTGGTTGGTTTTAATCCTTCACTTTTTTATGTTAAAAATAAAGGCAGGCAAGCTCAACTTTCCTGGAAGTTGATGACAAGTATTGCCACCAGGTAGACATAGGGTTATACAGATAGAAAGAGATCTCAGTGTATATTGTAGTTGATCTGATGACAGAGGAAGAGAATGTAAATTTTCAGTGCTTTATATTTGCCTTCTGTTGTGCCGAGGTTTTTTTTAAACTGGAAGGGTCAGATTCTCAAGCTTTTTCTTCCTGCTGGATACAGATGTTGTTTCAGTAGCTGAGGCTTTGAGAACAAATGAACAATCAAGCCACATCGATAGGTTGCTTAGGTAAGTTGGCAGTGCTATAGATACTTGGAAAAAAGGCAGGGTAATTATTTTTAACTTGCTTTAAATCTCATAGCATAAATGTCTTCAAAATGTATCTTTTCCCTGGTGTAAACACAACTATATGCATCAACACGTTTCAAAGAAAATAATGACAAACATTAAAAATCATACTGCAGTTTTAGGTTGATACACAGCAAAACCAGCATCTCAGGCTCGCCCACTTCTAGTCATAGAAGAGAATCATTAAGGTAGGAAAAGATCTCCAAGATCATCCAGTCCAACTGTTAACACAGCACTGCCATGTCCACCACTAAGCCACATCCCCAAGAGCCACATCCACATGCCCTTTTAACACTTCCAGGAATGGTGATTCTACTACTTCCCTGGGCAGCCTATTCCTTGATTCTCAGAGCTATATCTGCAGGGCATAAAATAAGTCCATTTAGATCTTAAAGAAATGGAGTGCTGAGAACATAACATGGAATAGCCCGTGTTTTTGTTGCCTGGTGTAAAGGTTTGCTTTCTTATTTCACTTCAGATACTACGTACATATCCCTATTTCTGGAAACATTCTTTTGCAGTGCTTTCAGTCCAGCATTGTTGTATTTGATTTCACAAATTTACTCTCACTTACTAGGTTTTCAGTTGTATAGGTGCTTAAATAAGAATCAAAACCAAGACACAATGTGGCTTTGAGGTAACTTTACAGCCAGTTACAAGCTCTGATAATAGTATGATTCCAAAAAATCAACAAACAAAAGAGAATTCAAAACAAATTAGTTTCTCCCCAGACGGAAAAGTAATCTGTCCCACTGAGCCAACTGCCTCTCAGACTACAGAGAGGGTAAACAATGCTCCTGTGAAAAAATATTACGAGTTATCAGTCAGAGAGCAACCAATTTATCACAAAATAAATTCCAGTACTTCAAAACCAGTGGAAAACTCCCCAAACCCCAGCCATACAACTCACAGCTCTTTCTTACATTGCTGGAAGGCGGAAAGAAGGGAGACAGCCGCAAGCAAAATTAAATCACCAGCCATGTTCCCAGCAGTTTCCGTGTGCAAACAGGATGTATGTATGGGAGAGCTTGAGTGAGCAATGGGGAAAAACAACAGGCGGGAGAATTAGAGTTCTTTTCAGCACTGCAACAAAGGTCTGCCCTGGAAACAAAACAGACTAGTTTTTAAAACAAGAGTGCAAAATTAGGACCATTTTTTCTCCCTGCAAAAGTTCAGCCCTGCCTGCTTCTTGCCTGTGCGAAAGCGCGGCGAGAACAAAACCAGACTCCCCTGCCTCTGTGGATTCAGCTGTTCCTTTATGCCTTAGATTTCAGTTGCAATCTCTTTGGGGGCGAAGCCCCTTTGTTCTGCGTTTGTAGAGCCCCTGGTACGGCGCGGGCTGCCTCCATCACTCGCAGTGCCACTTGAAAGCAGCAGGTGCGGGAGAAGCGAGGGAGGAGCGGAGCTTTGTGCTGCCCCTGCGCTTGATTTACGGGTTTTGCCGGACACGTACGGCACAGGCTCTGCCGGGTGGCACGGCAACAACTTTTCGAGTAGTCAGCACGCAGAATGGAATTGTTCAGGACAGTTCAAAGGGTAAAACAACTGAGAAAGACAGAAAGAAATATCTCCCCTGGTTTTACTGCCCGGAGCACACTTCCTATAGCTTGTGCCGAGTCTTAAAACTGGGAGAGATTCTCTCGAGGAATGATTTTTTCATCATCTAGTGCTAAGTAACAGGAAACTTAATGTCATTAGATTTTATGGTCCCATGAGACCACTGGAACAAAACCAGTGTGATGTTTGTTGTGGCTTCAGTATTATCTATCCACTTTGCCTCCAGATGAAGTGGGAGATGCCATTGCCTTTTGTCAAACTTGCTAATTTTGAGGGCTAACACACACACAAACAAATACTTGAAATCAGTTATTTTACCTTGCCGAATTTTGCAAGGTTATTTATTGGGTATTAATTCAGTACATAGTTCTTTCTAAAGACTGGAAGAGCAGACATACTGTAATAACAGTAGGTGGATGTTTGTGCTTAGTAACTCTTTAATTGCTGATTTATACCCTTTACTCGTAGTTCTTGGTGTAGCATGGGTTTGACTTTCTCACCACAAAGTCTATGTTTTTTAGCAACTGGCTCAGAAGTGCTCAAAGCATTGTCACCCTGCTGATAGAGGGATGTGAAGGAAAACTCACAGAGCCGGTCATTTGAAAAGTTAAAACCTCAAGGGTTTAAACCCAAAACTTTTTAAGACCAGATGACATTGAAGTTATTGGCTTTTTTCTAACTTTATACAAAAGATGTGAATTTCAAAATGGAAATGGATATGCAAAATCCAGCAAAGAGTGATGAAAAGTAGGCAGGGATACAATTTAGGGCACGGCGTTAAATCCAGAGAAATATTCTAAGTTACATGCCCATTATGGCTGAACTAGGGTCTGCTTAACACTCTATTCACTTTCCACTGGTAGCAGAGAGTTCGTAGTTGCCTATAGATTTATAATGCTTTTAGTCATATGCAGTCCACAGCCTGTGTTATGCTTCCTCTTGGGGTAAGCTAGAATAGGAAGTCAGATCCCACACAAAACAAGGTTGGGCTTATTTATGATTCTGGAAATACAAGTAGTGCCTCAGATGCCCAAAATTTTATGATGCATGTAAATAGATGCCAGGATTGACCAAGCTATTTATCCAGTTATGTCAGGACATTTTGACACCTTGTCTGTATCTGATTTCTGAGCTTGCTCCTGATTGAATGCAAACTGATTTTGCATTTCCTTCACTTGCATTTATTTCATATGTGCTTTGCTTAGCTCTGCTGTTGTAAATGCATGGTTTTTTCTGCAGCTACCCAAAACTCTCTCCAAAACAAGAAGAGAGGTTTTAAACACTGAAAAGCCAGTGACCCTTGTGGTATCTTAGCAGATGCAGGTCTTTTCTGTTTTAAAAGGTATTTTATTAAAAGGTATTTTATTGAGGCACCATACTTTGTATGTGTGCCCTACAGGGAAAACAAGCTTCTCTAACTGCATTTCAGTGCACTAGAAACCGATGCATTGGGTAGGGGAGGCACTTGATAGTTTCACACCAGCAGCTGCGTGTCAGAGCTGGGCGTCTGCCTAGTCCCGGGGTTTAAGGCAAATGAGCGGTCCTGCCTCTTGCTGACCTGTGCGACCCTGACAGACCTCCCCAAAGGGACTGGCTCTTCTCTCTGGAGAGAAGCTACTGCTGACCAGCAGCGAAGGCAGATCCCCACAGGGTGGCAGAGCTGCTGTCACGAGAGAGCAGATGGTTGGGGCAGTGAGACGAAAAGCACTTTGAGCGTGAAACCAGGCTGATCAAATAAGCACTTTTAGTGGAGCTACTCCGTCAAAGCTGCTCAGTTTTTGTCTCTGGAAGAGCTGAAAAGAGCTTTGCAAAGGGCAATGTTCAGTCTGTAGTGGGGTGTGTCTTCTTAAAGACCAGTCACAAGTGGCAGTGCAGCATCTTCTATTCCAGAATACCTCCTGGAAGACAGGCTCTGAAGAACAGAGAGGCCCCTATGGTTGGAAGGGAAAACATATCTGAATTCTGATGTATTTCACTGGAAACATTTATAGGGTAAATCAATGCTATTACAATGTATGAGACTGGCTCATGTATCAAAAGCAGTTTAGCTACAGCAAGAACAGTAGTGGACTCTGCAGTTTATTAAGTTACTCTGCTTTTCAACAATATATTACAAAGAACATGGGCCTGTGTAGCACTGGGTCATACTTAGGCTTTAAATTTATCAGAACTATGAGACAGGTGAAAGAAGAAGAAAATATACTTATTTCTTTAGTTGTTCTTTCTGCCTCCTAAATAGCAGTTGTAACCCATGTCTGGGGTTATTTCATATATACTTTGTGGGGGGTCTCAGAGGAAGGATGAATAGTGCATTTTATCCAGTTCTGTTTAATGTCTGGTTGTTCAGAGTCCTTGGTTTGTGACAGTGTTTCCACAAAAGATCCTCATTTTCCATCCCTGTTCTTGGGACCCTGGTGGCATGAGATCAGACTATTTTTGATGGTGGTGGCAGAGCAGACTTAGAAGGATTAAATAGAGTAGTAGCCAGAGGTTTGGATTGTTCCCTGAACTGCACCTTGCACAGCCTTAAGTCACCTCCATCAATATCGAATATAAGTCAGGAAAGAATTGGTTCATACTGTTCTCATCTGGGTGTGCAAAAGATTGATGTGCTTTAAGCACATAAATTCCCGAATGCCCACAGGCCTCTTGGATCTCCTTATGGCCTTTGGGGATCATTACATTTTTTTACTTTGGTCACTGCAAGAACATATCTGGGTTGCAATTCTGGACTGCGATAGAGAATAACGTGGGTTTGCATATGTATATAAAATATAAACTGTGTCAATCTTGCATAATATCCCATTATAATCAGAGTAGGCTTTCAAAGTAGCAGCAAAAACAGAGTTTAGATTGTTATAAAAAGTACCTTTATGTAATTACAGTGTGGGGTTGTCTTTTGTTGAAACAGTGCTTTTCTGCTAAAAAACCTTCACCTGTTCTCAGCTCTGAGGAGCTCAGGAGGGCAATGGCTTGGGAGAACCCCTTCAGGAAAATGGGGCACATGCAGGCACACCTACACTGCTATACAAGAGCTGTATGTTTGTGGTGATCAGGGAATACCTTGACATGCAATTGGGTAGAGGGTGAATATTCATCACCTCCCGGGTCTCAGACCTCCTCCTCTTCTTAACCTGAATGTTTCTGGAACAAGCAGTAAATCTGCAGAGAAGAAGTACAGCCTAACACAAAAAATGAATTCTGCAAACCCTGCCTGTTAGCAGCAGAGGAGGAGGAAACACAGTATACAAAGCCACTCTGACTTTTCCTTGTGGGAAATTTAATGTGTGCTGCAAAACCTACCAGCCTGGAGATAGGATGTGGTAGGCCTTGCAGTCACATGCCTGAGGAGAGAGCTTGGCAAAGTCACACTTAAACAGTTCATGTAATTATGCCTGGATGAGAAGCCGCTCTCCCAGATCCTTCACCCTATGGAAATCAGCGTGGCTTACGCTCCACACCTCACAGGCTAAAGCTGCTGAGGACCAACATGGTCATCTGCCTGACTGCAAGATATATAATAAGGTACGATACAAATTGGCATCATTTCAGCCACAAGTAATTATTCATTAATAAGCGATGGGAGCTGGGAGGCAGTGGTGCTTCCAGAAGTCAGAACGCTTCCGCAATTCACAGTCCCGCTGGCTCTGCACATGGTGCCTCCAGTTTGCAGCAGGTGGTCTTGAGAGAACCAAGGGCTGGTCTGCGAGTTGTGAGCCCGCATGACTTATCTCTGGATCAAAAGGAGGTTTAAAGATTTTCCTGTTGGTATTGACCAACTGGAAGCAGATCCCCAGGCCAACGTAACTGCTCTGATATCTGGGATCAGGGGATTAATGGAGATTCAGCAAGAGATTTGAAGACGTGTTGGCTGTACATCCCTTGTCTCCCTTCACAACACTTAGTAGATTTCTGATAATATAACACTTGCTGCTTTTTGACTTCCTAACCTTGGACAAACAGCTATTTTAATTAGTGAACCACTTCCACTCGAGGCAGGCTTGTCATCCATACAGAAGTTTTACTTTATCTTTGTGGAAGTCAGCTGTGCTTAGGAATCAGGAGGTAAATTGTGCTTATGTTCAGCCTTATCTGATGCCTTTAGGCTATGAGGCAGATCTCAGTGTTTGCTCAGGAAGCTGGTCCTCCAGCCAGGCCGTCCAGCCTGGTCAGCTCTTCAGCACGGCTTGTGTTAGGGACAGTCACAACTGTGTGCCATGATTTATTGCCTGCACCTGCAACTTTTCTGAAACACTTGGTAAATCTTGGCTTTTGGTGTCAGAGCGATGCTTGCTGGACCCCAGCTACTGAGGGAATGTAGCAGCTCCAGTCATTGTCATAACCGAAAAACTGACAATCCTCCAAGATGCCTGCTGTAGTTACACATTCAGCTGCTCCCAGATTTCCATCAGGAGGGATGCCCAATTTCCTGAGATTCACTTGGAAGTCTTGTGTGACTTGGTTGTGCTAATAGAGGAGGTTAATGGTAGAGAGAGTAATCAAGGCTGCAGCCCTTGAACTTCGAATTCCAGATTCATCTGGCAGGTTCTGGAGCATGCAGGGCCGAGATGTCAGCTCCCTTGAGAAAAATAACATAAGCAGCCGATGCTGTGAGTGTCATATTTACATGGGCATGTTTTAAAAAGAAAAACAACCTCTCCAGAGCATCTTTCTTCTCTGCTCCTCCATCTCTCTCTCCAGCCAGGGCAGTTCCACTCAGGTCCAGTCTTTCCACACGGGAGTGGGGTTTGGTCCGAGTGCTATCGGATCTGCCACGCTCCCAGGTCAGCCACTGCATCCTGGTTTGGCTTCTGTCTATCCACTCAGCTCCTTTCTGCATCCCTCCTTGGCACAATTGCCATTTCTTCTCCTGGTCTCCACAGCTTCTCCTCACCAGTTAGTCTCTCATCCCCTCTCCTACTCGCTCACTCCACAACATGTCTATTCTCTCCTGATGGATGCCGGCTTAGCTTTCAGAGCAGTTGTACCGGGAAGCTTTGTCTGCTCCCAGGAAGGGGAGGGGGTCCCCTGGCCGGGGTCTCGTGTTGCTTGGCAACATACTTCTCTCTCTCCTCCGACAGTCATTTTCCCTCACAGCGCCTGCTGATGCAGGCACAACAAATGACAGCAATATTACAGCAGCAGTTGCTCCTGTCGCTGTTTACTTGTTATTGAAGGTTATTGTCATGAAAGGATTTGTAAACATCTCTTCACATCCTTCCTTGGTCAAAATAGATATTATTTTATGCTTTTGTGGCACGCCTGCATAATTAATGAATGGTCACTGCATTTCAGTGCATGTGACATACAATATTTCTTGTGTTTTTTAAAGTGGTTGCTGGTTCTCGATGCTTCTGTTTTTCAGCCCCAAATTGAGACAAGATTTTATACTTAGAAGTGCAAAAATCCAGATAAGAGAGTCCAGCTTTAACAGCCTCAAATTGTGGCTCTCATGTTCAGGTACACATATACCTAACAAAGTCTGCTCTGAATTGCTTTCTGTCCCTTTCAGGAGGACCCTAAGGTTAACATTGAGATTACAAAATGAAAACGCTTCCATGAGCAGCGACAAAGCAGCCAGGGTTTTTCCTGATGTCTGAGTCTTCACCTTACCTGTTTGCCATTTCCTCCTCTACACTAAACACTTCCAGCTTAGTCTTTCTGGTCTGCATTTGAGGATGTGCCAAAGAAGACATACACTTATCTGTCTTCTCGAAAAGAGCACAGCGAGAAAGCCAAACCACGTGTGGGTTTTGATCTTACAACGAAAATCCTGCTGAAGCCTTTCTTTAGTTCACATACTGTTGTCACTCTGGACAGATCTAGAAAGCTGTGTTCGTGCCGCTGGCTAGTTACACGCTGCCAGATCTTCTACTGGGCCTTGATTCAGCTCTGGATAGTATTCATTCCATTTGTTAGCACCGCAGATTCCCGAGCTTGTGACAAGATCTGATAGGCAGGGGAGATCTTAGTTTTCTACTGTAGGTGTGCTTTGCAGCGCCAGGTTCATATGTACATCTGCCATTGCCCTCTGCTGGGGTATGCCAGAACTACTGGTGTGTGCCTTCGCTAGTTCAGCCACAGGTACCCTTGGAATTTCCTGAGTAGAAGCCTCTCTCCTTTACTTTAAGAAATTACCTCTTCGGGAGCTACGGCTACCTGCATGTATCTGGCTGTCAAGAGAGATCGGTGGTTTTGTTCTGCAGGTGGTTGTCACACAGAGTGAGTTTGTTATTATACTGTTTAGACTATCTAGTTATTGTTTGTACGTTTGTGATCGGTTGGAATTGAACGCAGAGATGGTTTCTGACCACAGCTCTAAGGCGTATTGCCTGCATGACATTTGCTCACTTATCTTCCTGCTGAGTAGAGACAGATGAAAATTTCAGTCTAAAAGCAGTTAGACGGAGATTCTGAATCCACTTTAAAATCCAGTTTTCCCACAGCAGGGATTATTAAGGGGAACCTTTTTGAAAAGTCTTTTTAGAATGAAGACCTTTGAAAGGCCTCGAAATGAAGACTTTTACAGAAATGAAGGCCCAGAGAGGTATACTTGCAAGGTGGGGACAGTCTGTGGGATTGCACCAATAGAGAAGGAACAAAAGACTATGGCCCAGCTGTTCCTCACAGAAGGAAAACAAGTTTCAAAGCAGGCTCACTTATCAAGCTCACCAGCTTAGGCAGGCTGGCTGCTTAGGAAATCAAACCAGGACAGAAGTGATCTGCAGTAGTGACTCACTGTCAGCCATTTCTGTCCTGAATGTACAGCAACTGAGAGAAAAGTATATTGTCTATGGGGTTTTGTTTATTCCTTTTACTCTGCCCTCTTTCTAAGCACAGACTGCTCCATAGCCAAACAGAGATGTGATAGAGTTTCTCAGCTCCACCTACTCAGCAGTGGCTCTGGACAACCCAGTTGGGTTCAACAGCTTTACAAATCAGGAGTTTTGTGAAACTCTGTGAAGTCGTGTGGAGAGTTGCTTTGAAATCCTTGAATGAGATAGTCTGGTTGGGGGTAGTTTTCAGCCTCGTTCAGCTTGAAAATCCTTCTGTGTTTTCTGGTGGAAACAGAAGTAGAGGAGTGTCAGCTCAATGCATAACCTGGTAATGCTTATATGGAGGCTGGAAGGAGTTAAACCAATATGAGGATGCAATTACCATGGGCTTTCATCAGTCACCTTACCCCAGTCACTGTCTGGATCAGCTAACATCCTTGTGCTGACTGACTTGCCTTTCTCAACTCAGAGAGAGATGGTCTTGCAGAGTGCAGAAAACAGCTGATAAACTAGCAGATTTTAGAGTAAAAGCTATTCCAGTTCCAGAAAGGCCTTATCACTCTTTTAACAACACAGATGTTTCTTGATATAGTTCATTTAGCCAGCTCTGAAACAGGGAATGTAGAAATAGGTGGCATTGACTTGGGACGTTTATTTTTAGGTAATGCTTTTGGTTTCTCAGCATAAGAACTACTTTCATCTTCTTCAGAGACAGAGTTATAAATATCTTCCATTGTGATCCGGGGCCTCTGAGATGAGTGTGTTGCACTTTTCCCTGCTGCCCATGGCAATCGTATTTCCTTCCATTCCACAGCACTCTCTCACCCCTCTGACAGAAAAAGTCCTCATCTCCTAAAATAAATTAGTTATCTTCCTGAGGAAGTGGATGCTTGTGGAAAACTGCACATTATATGTGGTATTGATATGAAATATAATATTTCCCATTTCTTCCCATTCCTAACCAGTCTTACACACTTCAATTCCTTGGATTTCAGTGGCCTGGTTCTTCTTTGTGCAATCAATAGCATGTGCAAACTGCTCTTGTCCTTGCTCTCCTCTTCTTACTGGTGCTTCCACTTTGCAGTCCTTGCCCATGACACAGGCACTGCAACACCTTCAGACATGACAACACTTTACTTATCAACATGTGTTATAAAAAGGACCAAGCAAGAAAGAATTGAAAGTCTGTTGATGGCAAATTTACTTCCTGCTCTCAGAATTTGTGACAAATCCCATATGGACCCATTGTTGCCCTGGAGGAGGCCCAAGACTTGCCTTCTGGTCCATTTTCTCTGACTGTAACTGCTCCTTTAGGAAGCCTTGCTCGGGTAATCTAAAAGAAAAACAACTGGAGAAAATAAACAGAGCAATAAATAAAATGGTGGGGGAATGCCTGTCTGACAAAATCTGGAGTTGCAGGTAGGGAAGCAGCATTTCAACTATCTTAACTTTCAAGTGCATCATCATAGTTTCCCTGGTGGATAAAGCTATGGGTGCATTACCATACGTGGGCATGATTGTATAAGCAGTGTTATAAAATCCCCACAATCTGAAATAAGCATAGCATGACCATGGACAGAAAATATTGGGATGTACTTCAAGCTGCATAGAGTTTCAGCATCATTCTTGATTTAGGCTACTTCAGAAGGAAACAAAAGCATTTTAGATAATTTTGGAAATGCATCCGTTTTTAATTTCCTATGGGTATTATTGTGTTATTTCCTAACCAAAATTTCGCTTTTGGCTTTTGCTAGCTTAGTATTATTTGAAGATTTTTACCTGTCACTTTAAATCCCACATTTCCCTGAAGAAGAGCACAAAGAGGTTAACTCTTTAATGGGCAAAAAAGACTAATATTCCAAATATTTATCTATTTTGGAATTAAAACACTAATTCTACATGGAGAAAAAAATATTTTAATGTACTTTAAGATACAAAAATTCAGTTTAAAAATAAATTTAATTTTGGCCTTTCTTGAAATAGTTTTCCTGCTAAAAGCACACTAGTGAAAGTATTAAGATCAGTCCAAAAAACCGGTATCCCAATAGACACATTGCTTTGTTAAATCCCTGCTTTTTGTATTTTTGAGTCTGTTCTATTGATTATATAAAAACATTAAGGACATTAGTGTGTATGAAAAATTGTTTCTTTCCAGATTATAAACTTTGAATAAAATAACTTATACAGAATATAGGATTTTTGAAGACCACCTGCCTTTTAAAGATAAATGAATGAGGTAGCATTTTTGGCACTGCAGACATGCTGTTGAATACGTGATGTACTGTAAAGATCCATACATTGATTATTGTATTTTGTACAGTTGACAAGACATTGCGTTTAAAACAGCAAATAAACATACCCCACTGTTTTCATTCTTTCCCTTGACCATGGTAGGTGACTAGCACATTGCAAGAATGAAGTGAAACAAAAATTGGAATTAAAACAAAATACATGTCTAAAGGAAAAACACAGTAGTCAAATATAATCCGAATTAAACCATTGCCTGATATAACCTGGAACATTATTATTAGGGTGTTGAGCTGACCCTGCTTGAAAAGCACAAGAACCTCTGCCTTTGACTGAAAGGGCTTTGGCTGTTACACAGCAGCATTCACTCTCTAATTGAAATCAATGATCTCATACCCTCGGGGATCTGACATGGAGCATAAATTTGCCACAGTCGTAGTTTATAAATTAGCATCGCTACTTTACAGTGATAAGAGACCAGGGCCACTTGGCCTGCTCCCTCCCATTTAGAAATGTTCACAATGCACAGAAAGGCTCATTGTTGGGTGCTAATGCACGGTATCTCTTTGTGCTAACTGAAATATCTTTGCCATTCTGGCACCAGACAAAGTGCTTTCCATTGCTCTTTCCAGGCTCAGATTGGTTTTATTCCCTTGCTAATCTGAAGAGGTACCCTTGAGTCAAGTGAGACAGTCTAAGCAAATCCTCTTCTGCTGTAAACCTCTGAGCCTGTATTTAACGTAGAAATGAATTTATTGAATCAGCCTAGGAACCAGAAGGAAACTGCTGGAGCCCAGAAGAGCCTTGCAGCCTCCACCTATGCTGTCCCAGAGAGCCAAGGAATGACAGTTCAAATTTGCCCCTCAGCCCCTTACTTCCAGGAGAAGCGTCACCAGACACTTTGTTTGCCTCTCTTGCACTCTGCCTTCCAAAATAATCCACTTGGGGACCCCGAGAGGCTGATTGCCAAGTGTTGGCATTTTTTTGCTGGTGAGTGGTTGGTACCTCAGGAGCCATCCCAGCACACTTGTGACATGGCTGCACAGCAATCTCTGAAGCGCTATTAAGTCACGTTCCTGATTTGTGCTCAGATGCATTCGTAGCTGCAGGGGAAAAAGTGAGGAGATGCTCCTCAGCCTGCAGCTCTGCACAGGGCTAACCCAGGGCCCCATTCTCTGTTTGCTTCTATCAGAGTTGCTCGTTTTGTGCCAACAAGAGGGAGGTCTTAGGCTTGCCAGCATCATTAATATTCACTGGTTTAACTGAAGGGATAGAGCTTGTGCTTTCTGAAAATCAGCTTGTCCTCCAATGCCCTCTGGTGACGGGAACTAATTAGATGCCACTGCTATTACTGAATCCAGTGGCAAAACATTAATGTTATTTTATTCCTATTAAATATTTCAGGCAAATACTGAGATTTAGCACAGACCAAAGTCTGTGTTCACTGGCTGGAACACAAACCTCCCTCTGTAATTCCTACAGCACTTCCTAAGAGCTGAAAAATAAACACCCTCTAGACACACCATAACTTAGGGAATCTCCAAAGCTTATTAGGCTGATCCCTTAAGTACTTTAGTCCTGATCCTTACTGCAGGGAAGCACACTTGTGTGCTTGTGTGTGTCTGCACGGCTGCAGAAATGCCTCGTTGTCACTTTCCACACTTAAATCTCTCAGGATGGAAAAGTGGTGGCCCTAAAAGACTGTTAGGAAAATAGGTTGCTGAAATGATCACAACAACTTGCACGTGCTGGTGTGCAACTTCTGTCTGCCAGGGCTCCTGTGAGTGAAGGCACAAAGCAGCCAGGAAGTAAGAGGGAGGCCAAAGCGGGGAGATGGGTCAACTTACCTGGTATTTGAAGGTCTGTCTGCCTAATAAACGTGTGGACACTTTTCAGAACCCTACAATAGAAATGGCAACATGTGACAGCTTATCCACTAGCTCTTTTTTTTCTTAGCCTGACTTTACTGTTGCGCCATCATGATAATAGGGAAGCAGGTAATAACACTGAAACACACAGCAACTGGTTGGGGAAAAAAATACTGAAATAACTTTTATAAAGCAGGTCAGATTTTCATTTTATGAGCCTAGTGACCTCCCGAGTGTATCTTTTTTTAATAATTGCTTCTCCTACTATTTGCAATCTCTGTTCTTCAAAAAACAAACCGCACAGAAAGAGCACATGCTTTAAGAACAAAATGCTCCAAGACTTTGCTGCCACAGTGTGCTGCCATAGACTGAGAGCTTTCAGCTTAGTTATTAACCTGTGATAAAGACAGTTTGTAATTAGAACAGCCAGGGGAGCCTTGATTACTGAGGGGGATGTGGGTCCAAGGATAATTTGATAAGCTTCCTGGGCATGCAGCCCTGCAGCCCTAGGTAACTGCCTCCAGTGGCATGGAACATCCATGTAGTACATCTACAGCCTCTCCACACCCATAGCCAGCGCTGGTTACTACTCTCTCCTGCCCTTTCCTCAGCAGCAAAGAAGCTGTGACAGCCCTGTAGGATTGCAAAAGCATGCCAAAGGTTATGTTCCAGCCTCTGTTCCGTGGGGGAGAGGCAACGAGTGGTTAAGAGGCGATGTGTGGTAGCTGCTGACTTTCTGCACCCTAACAAGGAGATCAGGAGCTTCAGAAGTGATGCCAGCCTTCCTCGTGTATGTTAGCAGAAGGTACTGCCCAAGACATGTGCATCAGAGAACATTTTCCTTACTGTGCATCAGAGCAATGCTCAGAGGAAAGGTGGCCAGAACAAGCTGGACATCAGGGTGGGTATTCATTTATCCCTCCTGCAAGGTCAGGGTATGTAGTGTCCTGTATTTGTGCTGTGGCCTTTCCAATGGTGTACATAACTCTTACCTCCACCCTCCAGATCAGCTTCCTTCCATGCCAGCAGAGCCCTCTCCCTGCTCCAGAGGCTATCAAGCCAATTACTTTGCATTTTATACATGAAATAACCTTCTGCTTTAGCCATGCATCTGTCTAACAAATCCACTGGGGCTTTAGAAATAAAGACAAGAGCTAGGCATTTTATGAGGTTTTTGAGGAAGGAGATCCATCTTAAAATTGAGACGGGCATAAGCAAGGAGTATGATATAAACCTGTGCAGATTACCTCACCCCTGTGCAATGGAAGTTAATCTTTTGGAAAAGATGGGTGCCTGTTCATTACAAGCAATTACCATCAGTCATAATCCTTTTAGGATATACATGGAGAATGACTCAGTTCATTTGATGAGTTATACTGCCAGCTTTCCCTGAAGCACTGGCCCAGCAGAATTACCAAGGCTGGCCCTAAGGTTTTGGAATGAGAGGGTATTAGGGCAGCATTTGGGTTGGCTCACAGTAGCAGGCAACTAATGGGATGGGACAGACCAAGATAAAAGAGGCAGCATGTGAACACTCAGCAGAGGTATGGATCTCCCTCAGTGTGCATCTGCCCACAGCACAGGCTTTTCAGGAGTACCTGAAAGTGCTTTACTTCTCACAGGAAGTCAATGCCAGTAAGTAGATCCAAACCAGGGCAAAATGTTACGGAAAGCATTGCCTGAAATGCCTTGTAGTGGGCTCTCTAGGGAGTCTGTCACACAGCCTAGAATAGATCCTTCATCAAAGGAGCATTTTGTCTGCCCCTAGGTCCAGTGACACTGCCAACCTGGCATTTCATAGGAAGAAAGGATTTGCCATCTACATTTTTAATTGAGAGTTAACCCAAATTTTGAGTTATTTTGAGCACTGTCTCTGTGCAGGTGGATGTGTGGATGTCCTTGCTAACAAGATATGGGTACTCTGAACAGAGGGCATATTTTAATGGCTTTACTTTGCATACCTCTCTGTGCAAACTGCTCAGAATGCAGCCCTTCTGTCAGCACTAGGTGGGTGCATAAAACATTTACTACCACATTGGCAGCAACATTGGGAAGCACCACTATTAAGAATGAAGTGGCGAGTGCTCTCAGCAAGTATTGTGCCCAGCTGTTTCACAGCAGTGGCTTTAATTTTCTGCCATGGCAGGACATAGCTGACCTGACGTTAACTGTGGGTTTCCACAGTGTCAAAACAGCCCTGGCAATTTCAAAACAAGGTGTGTATATTGAAGGAAAAAATCCGGCAGGGAAAACTCTGCCCAAGACGGATTAGTGTGAAGTAGTTGGCTCCAAGACCTTGGCTGCCTCAGAGTGGGAGCAATAGGAGGGCACTAACAGTCCCCGCTTCCATATGAAGCCAAATAAATTGTGTGTTGTTAAGGCATGTTTTCAACAGCAGCATGGAGAGTTTAAGTTAGGACAAAGCGGCATTCCACATGACTGGCCTGCTGGTGGCTAGAACAAATCCAGCTTTCCACACGGGCTCTGTGTACACAGCTGCAGCTGAGCACTGTGAGGATTCACAGCTGCAGTTAGACCCCTCCATGGCAGTGCTTGTGCATACATTAGACTTCCTCGTTCATCTTAATACAGATTTGTAGACCAAAGACTAAATGAAAACATGCAGGTTCTTAGCTTCTCCTTGCAACACCATTCTAAGTGCTGGCTGTGCCTGTACAAGTATCTGGAATAAATTATTTTTTTTTCTGTTGAGATCTGAATGGCCTGTGCATCAATGATTTGAAAGGATGTGATTACAGAGTGAGTTTTGCACTCTGTAAAGTGTGAACCTTACCTTCCTTTCTCTTTTGTTAGCAAGCCAGACTAGTTTCTGTAAAGAGTGGTCCTTTTGAAAATCTATGAAAAGTGAGGGATATATGTAGAGATAAAAAGCTTAAGACAGAACACTTGCAGTCTGTGAAACTTAGAATTAAATAGTGGCACAACTGAGTATACAACTCTTATCATTAGCTGTCTTCAAAAAGATGGGGTTATAAAGATCTGATTTTCTGTAGAAATAGATGTTTGAGATGTTTTGTGCACACACTTCTGGCATATTACTTCTATCAATAGAAAATGCAAGTGCTAAAAGCATACCCATCTGCTTCTCAACAGAGGCAGGTTATCAAAAATCCCTGTGGTAGAGATAAGAGCTTAAAAGAGTAGTACCCAGACGCATGTGCACATGTACACGTTCACCATGTCGGTTATTCATCCTGCGTGCCATCAGGTTGCCATTCTGTTGCTTGCTGCAGTGTCTGTTGACAGATATGATTCCTCACATCCCAGAGCCTGAAGTCCCACTCCATGGCCATGCACATGAACAGCAGCTGTTTCTATACTGTGGTCTTCCTGTGCAACTGCAAACTATCAGCTGGGTGTCAAGAGGGCAAGCACTAGCTGGGGAAGCTGTTAACACTAGGTAGTCAGACAAGATTTTGTCCTACCCCGTCAGATCTTGACTGAGTTTGCCCTTATGCATTATACATGCATCCTCAGGAAGGAGGAATCTTATTTCTGTCTCCTCTCTTCTTTCCTCCACTGCCTTCTTAAACACCTGTCCAATGCCTTGTTTATTTTTACAAATGATCCATGCAGAGACTGGCCAAGGATAGTCCAACTCACTCCATCTACAGCTTCATGGTCTCTGCACTATGAGACAGAGCTTACCAGAAACAGCAGGACATTCAGTGCCAGGAGACAGTTTGTTGGTGCTGTCAGCTGGAGACTCAGCAGCTGGAGTCACATGTGCTGGCACTTTCAAAGGAGCATCAGCACTCACTGGCTGGTCCCAGAAGTACATGTGGTTCCCAGAAATGGTGGTTGGTACCAGTTATTGAATCATGTTTTAATGGAAAGCTACAAGCTTGTGCAGGCTTAACCCTGCACATCCTGGAGAGACCAGATTGGAAGCAGATAGGAACCCATCTTGTTGTTAACAAGTGTCAGAGAGTTTCTGATTTGAGTTTAGTCATGCTTTTTGCAGTACACAAGCCCAGCATTATTTGTGTGGATCAGCTTGGCTTCCTCTCAGGCTGACACAGATGCTTACACAACTGAAATCAAAGCCTCTGAGTAGCACAGGGAGGTCACAGCTTAATGAGGTGATACAAAATCACACGGCTCTGTGCAACACACACATACTAACAAAGGTTTTACAGTAAAACTTTATTCATCACAACCGCTGAAGTTAGATCATTTTAGCAGACCTGTCACAGATTTAAAAGTCCTCGGTCAGTGCTGAAAATTAATACTCATTTTCAGATGGACAAATAAACATTGGCAAGGGCTTTGTAGAAACAAAGCAGCAAGGTCCAAGAGTCCCTTTGGCCTTTTTTCTTTGCCAGAGGATTCTTGTGAAGCTCCAGTATTGAACTTCAGCAAACTGTATCTGAAGCTGCTCTGCAGCCCTGTCAGTAACTCGGGCTTTGGCTGAGCAACAGGCAGGTGCTGTGCAGGAAAAGGGTCACCCACAAAGCTGGAAGCTGGGAATAAAAAAGGACATATGCCTTTTTCTTCTTCTTTTAGTCCTCTGCTTTAAAAATGGCTCATGACGAGTTGAGTGAGGGAATAGGTAGGTTGGCATCTGAAAGATGTTTCACATGAGTATCTTTGGCATCCTAGTACCCTAAAAGTGCAGGTCAGTGGCTATAATCCCATCAGCATGTATGTTCTCCAACACAAACAGAAAAACTCGAGATGATCAGTCATGTTTTTAGGGCTGAAGGAGCATGAGGGATAAGTTTATGTGTCTCCAGACACTGCTAAATAACTGAGAGTTGAGGAAAATAAGACAGCCGCAGCAGAAAGGAGGTTTTAAAACTTTTGTGAGATTTTTCCTACCAGGAAAAAGGCTCCAGAGAGGGAAATGAAGTAAGAGGTCTGACTGTCAGAGCACTTTTCCATAACCATGTGCAAAGTTTGTCTGTCATATGACCCCTAAGCCAAGGCTGTGGGATATGCAGGGTTATTTAACTGCCAGACACTGACTTGGGTTGGTATAATGTTTCCATACATTTAGCAATTTGCTGGGTTTTTTAATAAGAAATCTCAGGGGACCCTTAAGGTACTAGAGGGCAAACTCACTCACTGATATGCTATCCCCATCTCTGCAGACACCTGATATCACACTCGGTGATGTGCACAAGAACACAGCCATCTTTCTAATCCCTAATCTCTCCAGCTACAAGTGGGACTGGCAGTGGCCTGATGGACTCCAGCCAGCTTTCACTGCTCTACTGTCCAGATGCTTGCAAAGGCAAAGGCTGTGAGACTGTTCAGGCTTGCAAATGGCACCTCACTGGAAAAACTAATGCAATGCTATTTTGAGAGAGAAAATACCAAATACCAAACCCCTACTCAGTGGAATTACGTGAGAAACCACTATGTGGAGCCAGCCACTAATTATTTGGTGGATGAGAAAACTGGATTCAAACAAGCTTGTTACCTAAATTTCAGGTGCATGTGGACCATTGGCTTTTGCTTTACCTCTCTCAGAAATCTAGACGTGGGACAACTAGCTGCAATGTAAATTAGATGCATAAAACCATCTTAGTAAAGTGATGCTATGAAGACAAAAAGACACATCCCTTCCCTGTCTTTGGGAGAGAAGTCTCCACAGGGCTTGCTGTGCTTCCATCTACCTTATTCCTTGTGGTTCTCCTATCTAGTCTGAAGTCTTGTGGCCTGTGGAAGAGTACCATGGGTTTCCCAGACTAAACAAGGGAGCAGAGTACAGCTTGAATGTCATTACTGACAACATGCTGTGGTTTGTGTAGTTCATCTGGCGGATGCAGAGCCTCTTCAGCCATTAGATTAGGATGAAATTTGATTTAGAAAACAGAATAGCTTCCAGATAATGTGTGTATTCAAAAGGCTGGGAAATATGATAAACTTCTTCAATCTCAGGCATGACAGGCAATTTCAAACGTTAGGAAAGGGGGCAGTAAGAAATGCACACACCAAGCAAACTCTATCTGTTACACAAGACTGATCAGTCATGAGAATTTATGGACTAAAAGTTCAAACTCAGCTTTTCCCTGGAAACTTTTCTCACAATTTACTTCATTACTTAATGTAACTTACTTACTTTCCAACACTGAGTTTAGAGATTTTGTCACAGGCAGGCAAATGACTGGGTTAGAGCAAGATGCAGGCACTTTTTGTTGGGAAAAAAAAAAAACTTCAAGGAAAGAAGAATCTCAAGAATAACTCAGGTTTTTATAGTAAAGTGAGATCTATCTGCTTTATTCCTCCACTATCTCTGAGGAAAGAGAGAACTGAGATATATAAGAGAAAAATTCTGACACCCTCAGCAACCACCAAGCAAAATTTATTATTTGATGCATGCATCAAGAAGCCATAGAGAAAAGATGTGTACTGTTGGTACTAGGGGCCATCTTCTCAGGAGTAACCTTTTACAGAGCTCTCAGTTACAGAGGGAAGACTTCTGTCCATACTGATGAGCAGCTAGGAAGAATGGCAAATGGCTCTATAAGCAGTATGAGGCACACAGTCTCTGCCCTGTAGTACATTCAGCTGTATAGCCCAAGTCTTAAGCACAGCTTGTGCATGCTATGATATTATGATGAAAGATTTTGAAAACGTATATATATATTTCTTCCCATAGCATCCATTCTCTGAATTTCTCCCCCCAAACGTATTGACAGGTGATCTTCCACATAAATTCTTCACATTAGTGACCTCAGGCCACCCATAAAATTCACACCTACAAATGGCATTCACTGCACCTGGTAAACTCCCTCAGGTAGCCAGTAAGGCATAGGGGAGGCAGGGGTTGTAAATTATCCCTGGAGAATCCCAGGTTCCGTGAATAAACAGCCCAATCTCCATTAACCTAGCTGTAAAGAAGGGCCTTGAAAATTGGGCATTCATGTTGAAGCTTTGCCAGTCTATCAGGTCTACCAGGTGAAACATTCCCAAGGAAATAATTCAGCGTTCATTCCAGATAAAAAACTGGGACACAACCTAGTCTCTTCCATTATCGTGGTGTGTCTCAAATTTTGCTAGGCTGCAGAGCTATTCCCTCTGCCTTTCCTTAGGCTTGGTGGTTTGTCCCCTCCCCTTGAAGGCAAAAGGGAAATGTTGGGGGTATAAACTGAAAGAAATCCACTTGCAAGTCCCCTGCCACTTGATGATGAGGCTGGACCACACCACCAGGCTGTACTGCTTTTTGCTGCCCATCTTCCCAGTTGGTGTCCTGTGGGCAGAGTTCACAGTTTGCAGTTTGGGTTTGATAAGATACTTCTTGACTTATCCAGGCTCTGGGGTTTTAAAAGCCCAGTTTTTATGGCATTATTTGGGGTAGCTCTGATCCTCTCACAATGAAAAGACTAGAGGAAACTTCAGTCCAGCCATCCAGTAAAACCCACCATCCCAAGGTATTCATACCCAGACAATCCCAGGGGCCTGACCATTCCCTGAATTTGGGAACATCATATAAAAATTGGACAAAAATGGCTGCCTTTACATGTGCTGATGTTGCAACTTTAACATATCCATAATGCTAGACATCCTCAGCATATACCCTGGCTGTTACAGCCCTGGCCAAAAGATATCAACCACAGCTACTCTAACTTGTTTTACAAAGGAAGAACGATAACCAACTTCAACAATAAGAATAAAATGAGAGTGTTTGGATGTAAATTGGATTAATAAATTATATTGCTGCTTTGTTGAAGGGATGAAAACGTTTTATTTGTGTTAGAGGAGCCATTTATGTGTTAAAAATGTCTGAAGGAACATTGTTCACAGCTCAGGAATCACAAGAGAACAATCCACTGTGCCTTGATTTAAGCCTTCAAGTACTGTCCTCCAAAAAACAGAGTATCTTGTAAACACATTCCCGATCAATTAAGCAACAGTCTGGAGTGTTAAAAGGGTTATTTCTTATTTTCACATTTCAAGTAGTTTTAGGAAGTGGTCATTCCCTTTTCTGTCTTAATAAAGCTTGTCCTACTTAGAGATGACAAGAGCCATTTGCTATGAGGTGACAGGCTGTACCTGAGCTCTGCCAGAAGGGGCAGCTGAGCAGGGCACACAGGGGTGCTGGGAGAGAGCTGGCAGGGCTCAGTGCTGAGGGGAGGGAAAAGAAGCAGGAGAAGAGTAAGAGGGGGAAAGCCGTAAGGAAGGGGCAGAAAGGCAGACCGTAAGGGATGAGCAGAGATTTAAAATCACAAAAATCTTCCAAAATCTCAGAGACACCAAATTTCTAGTTGCTCTTTCCAAGCACGTCCAACAGCCCTTTGGAAAACAGTCACTACTCCTTGCCCAACCATCTCCTCCCCATGGGTGACAATGTCCTGTTGCTACCAGCCCCTGCATGAATTCCGTGACCTTAGGAGCACAGCTGGGATTCACTGGGATTCCTTTTGTTGTTTTAATTAGGACTCTTATGAACTTAAATTAAAAGAGATTGTTACTGCTCTTCCAAAGTGAAATACAAAGCAGGTAAAGGAACAGAAATTTCATGCCCAACCTCACCACATTATTTTGTGTGTTTTAGTGCTCCCTTCCACTGTGAGCTTGTTTCCAAAGGATCCTTACCACAGTCAGAGTAGGGCAGGGAGATTTAGGGTGTTTGTTTTCTCCCAGAGGCTGGCATTAAATAATAGGTAAGGCAAGGGATTGTATCAACAATAATACGATTAGACTGTTGGATGCGGAGTTAACATTTAAGGAGGGCAAGCCAGCATCAAGCCCCTGCTTAGAAGAAAATAAAAGAGGTAACCAGCCTTATCAGCTGGAAGAAGCTTGAACAATGCCTAATGATGTGAAGACATACTGTGAGCCCCAACGCATCAGCTTGTCTGTTCAGGCAGTCAAAAAAGCTGAACACCAGCCTAGAGGCGCCCCTGCAGTCTGCCAAAACAAGTCCAAACTGATGAGACCCCTGCACACTGCAGTGTTTGCTAGGGATTTTCTAGTTTGATGTTAAGTTTTTCCCCCCACTTCTCAATACCCAGCATGAAATGCTAAAACAGTGTGTTTACCGTCGTTTTCATTTAGCGTTCCTGTGCTGCTCTTACAGCTGCATTTGAAGTTAATGGAAATTCCTCTTTGAACATGTGAAACGCTGTGTAACGCTAAGAACTCTTGACAACAATCCGGCATTTGATATTTGCCAGACACTTTAATAGCTTCAGCCCAAGTCTCTCAGTTCTCCTGCTGTAGGCATGATAACGTGCCCAGTGCCATCGCTGTGCTCCAGAAATAATTTAATTAATGTGGGAGGAAGCTGGGTGCCATAGAGAGAGAAGCACAGAAGCTCTCACAACTGTCACCCTGTGTGCGGGGAAGGATAGTAAATAGAATAAGCGAGGCCTGAGGCTGTATGTGGAATGATCAGAGCAAAAAGGCAGCACTGTAATCATACAGCAAGGCATGGGCCCTCTGAAAAAGAGCCTGTGGTTACGCAGTTAAAGGCACAAGAGCTTGTACACAGAGCTGGACACATTGCATCTGGAGGGGTATTTCTTCTATTTGGAGAACTTGTAACCTTAGCATTTTTAGTGTGTGATTTTGGCCAAAACGTGTGCTTTTAGTCTGAGTGCTGCTGTCTCATATCCTGATGAGCTTCTGTAGGTGAGCACTCACCACACTGCCATGTTTAAAGGTTCTGTTGATCTGCACTTTCTTATTTTTGTGTGTAGGTCACAGCAGTGCCCTTTTCCTTGTTATCTGTTGTATTCCCTGGACTCTTGTTATCTCTTAGTGAAAAGGGTACCTACCACATGTTCCAGCTCCAGCCCCACAGCCTCATCTCCATTCTGCTCACCAGGCATGTTCACAGCTTAAGCACATCACCTTTTATAACTCCAACACAATCTATGTGCTGATTATGAATTAACCTCTTCAGAGACTCACAATTAGTGAAACAAAACACGTGCTTTGTATAGGGGGTCCTATTGTGCTCAATACTTACTCTTTCCTTTCTGGAGGGTTGATATCAGAATTGTTTTAAGTATATGGGCTTTAAACCACAAATCTTCTCTCACAAACGGCAAAACTGACTGTTCTTTAGTTGAATTAACCACCAATGATACAAAAGGAAGCCCTTCTGTTCTGCTCAAGGTTTCTGTATGTATCAAATCCTCCCCAAAGCTCTTGAGATTAATATTTTATAAGTTCTCATGTCAATTAGGTCAAATACTAACCTCATTATTCTCCCATTTAAAGATTTCTAAACTCTCTTTCTGCAGACATATCTAATTATTTTGCTTTGCTAAGCTGTAGCTGTCCTGTTTTCCTGGTGGGATGCTGTCCCTGGCTTCAGCAGCACTGCCTGGCAGCATGTGGCTGATTTGGCATAAACTTACTGAAACCTTCAGGTGGGAAGGGACCCCGGGGCATTCCTACTACAGCCTGCTGCTCACAGCAGGGGCAGGTCTGAGGTCAGATCAGGCTGCTTGGCGCTTTATTGGATCTGTCCTTAAATGCCCCCAAGGATGGAGACTGCAGAACCTTTCCGGACAGTCTGCTACACTGCTTGGCTGTCCTCACAGGGAGCAAATTTCTTCTTATGTCATGTCTTACGTAAAGTTTTCAGTCATGCCTGTTGTCTCTTGTCCTCCCACCGCTGTGAAGAGCCTGTTTTCATAGCAGTGCTGCGTCCCCCTGAAGCTGCCTCTTCTCTGGGCTGAAGAAGCCTTATTCCATCAGTCTCACCTTATAGAGCCCCGACTGTCTGGGTCACCTCCAGTAGGATGGAGACACCTCCTGTGCTCCCAAGACAGCCGGCTGGAAGACCTAGAAACACTCTGACTTTCCTTTAAGGTGATCCCTGAGCTCTGGTAGAGGCTGAGGTCCCTGCAGTACACTGCACATGGTGACAGAGCACTGTCCTCACAGCCCCTGGGTAAGAACTCCCAGATTGCGCCCTCTGCTTAGGGCTGTCACCCTCCCTGCAACACTGAGATCCAGGAGTGTGATCCTGTGCATTTGGTGAATTAAACCCCTCAGTGTCATGAGGGGGAAGCCCTGCTTGTTCAACCTGATTTCCTTCTATGACAGGGTAACCCACCTAGCTGATCTAGGAAAGCCAGTAGATATAATCTTTCTGGACTTCAGCAAAGCTTTTGATACTGTCTCGCACAGTATCCTTCTGGACAAAATGTCCAGCACACAGCTGGATAACCATGTTATGCAAAGGGTGAGCAACTGGCTCACAGGTCGAGCACAGAGAGTTATAGGGAATGGGGTAACCTCAGGATGGAGTCTGGTCACCAGTGGGGTTCCACAGGGCTCCATCTTAGGCCAGTTTTCTTCAACATATTCATTAAGAACCTGGATGCAGGACTCAAAGGAATACTAAGTGACTTTGCTGATGATACTAAATTGGGAGGAGCTGTCAACTCCCTCGAAAGCAGAGAGGCCCTGCAGAGAGACCTTGACCTATTAGAGGGCTGGGCAATCACCAACCATATGAAGTTTAACAAGGGCAAGCACCGAAATTCTGCACCCAGGATGGGGCAACCCTGACTGTGTGTAGAGGCTGGAGACCAGCGCTGCAGAAAGGGACCTGGGGGTCCTGGTCAGTGGCAAGTTGAATGTGAGTCAGCAGTGCCCTGGCAGCCAGGAGGGCCAACCGTGTCCTGGGGGGCATCAGGCAAAACACAGCCAGCCGGTCGAGGGAGGGGATTGTCCCGCTCTGCTCTGCACTGGGGCCACCTCACCTTGAATATTGTGGCAGTTTTGGGCACCACAATATAAGAAAGATATTAAGCTATTAGAGAGTATCCAAAGGAGGGCAACAAAGATGATGAAGGGCATGAGGGGGAGCCGTGTGAGGAGCAGCTGAGGGCACTTGGTCTGTTCAGCCTGGAGAAGAGGAAACTGAGGGGAGACCTCACTGCAGTTACAACTTCCTTGGGAGGGGGAGAGGAGAGGCAGGCACTGATCTCTGCTCTGGGGTGAGCAGGGATAGGACCCGAGGGAATAGCATGAAGCTGAGTCGGGAGAGATTTAGGTTGGATATCGGGAAAGGGCTCTTCCCCCAGAGGGTGGTTGGGCACTGGAACAGGCTCCCTGGGGAAGTGGTCACAGCTCCAAGCCTGACAGAGCTCAAGAAGCATTTGGATGATGCTCTCAGGCACATGGTGTGAGTTTCGGGAAGGTCCTGTGCAGGGCCGGGAGTTGGAGTCGATGATCCTTGTGGACCCCTCCCAGCTCAGCATATTCTGTGATTCTATGCTTGTAGGACTCTGTTATAAGAGCAGCAGGTCAGTGCTCCTTGGCGTGAGGCGGGAGAAGGGGTGTCACGGCACTGCCAAGGGCTCACAAGGCCGTGCACTGCAGCGATGCCAACCGTGGTCAGCGGGCCGAGGGGGCTGGGCTGGTGTTCTCCATCCCTCCGTGCCGCTCGGTGCCGTGCGACAGGGTCTCGCCAGGGGACACGTCCCCGCATCGTCCCCGCCGCCCCGCTCGGGGACGGGGGGCGTGGCCACGGGCGCGGGGGCGTGGTCAGGGCGCGGCCGCGGCCCCTCCCCCGGGCAGGGGTGGGCGGGGCGTAGCGCGCGCGGCCGCGCGTGTCAGAGTGGCTGCGCCTCGCTCGCGCCCGCCGCTGCCGCCGCCGCCGCCGCCGCCATGGACAGCGACGAGGAGACGCTGGAGGAGGTCGTGGAAGGTGCGTGTCCCGCGGCCGTGGGGAGCGCGCCCCGCCGGGCACGGCCAGCGCCGCAGGGCACCGGCGGCCTCCCGCGCTGCTGGAGGAGTCTGGGGAGGAGCGCGGGGTGGCGGCGGCGGCGGCCGGAGCGGGGCGGCCGGGGCCGGCGGCAGCGCATGACATCAGCGGGGCTTATGCAACGGGCGGGCCGGGGCCGCCGCCGCCGCCGCGCACGTGGCGGGGTCTGGGCCAGGGGGAGCCGAGGCCACGGTTCCGGGCGGGCGCGCTGGGGGCCGTCCGTCCGCCGCTGAGCGCCCCGGGCGCGGCGGGAGGCTCCGCATCCCGGGCACGGCGGTGGCGGCTGCTCAGCTCTCAGTGTCAAAAATAACCAGTGTCACAAATAAACAGTCGGGGATTTTTTTGCCGCTGCCGTGCCCCCGCTCGCACTCCTGCAGCCCGCGCTCCCCGCCCCGTGCGGTGCCCGGCGCTTTTCCCCCACCGGTGGCGGAGGGGCCGGGGGATGCCCGTCCTTGGGGAGAGTGCAGGGAGCAAGGCGCTGCAGTTGCGCACCTGCAGATGGAGAAGGGAGAAGGGAAAAGGAAAGGCGGCTGTAAGAAATAGCCGTGGCCACATCCCTGGGCAGCGGGGCGGGAGCCATCCGTAAAGGAGCAGGGCAGGCCACCTCCTAGCCAATATACACGCACTGTGTGTGTGTGTGTACACACCTGTGTATACACCTGCATATACACGCCTCTTGTGAGTGGAGGACTAACCCTTGAGAGTTTTAGACCAGAGGAGTGAATTACTCTCCGGGAGTGAATTAGTGCTGGAAACCTCCTTGTCACGCAGGAATGCGGCTCCCCAGCGCAGTGTGTCATCCCGTGAGGCACCCGGGAGCCGGGCACGGTTCTGGAACAAAGCGCGGCATCTCTGCGTGAAGGCGCCTGCTCCCCAAAAGGTTCCTCGCGGGGACCGCGGCCCTGCCGGGAGGAGCGGTCCTGGGTTTTTCAGATGCTGGGATTAAGCGCACACGGAGCAAGGAGCTGCCTGCGATAAGATGCTGGTGTAATGCTCATTGTTCCGCCATGGGCTGCTCGTATCCCTGTGGCAGGAGGATTAGGCCTCAGAGCATGTTGCTCCAGCGAAGGCATTTTGCACGGTGGCTTAGTCTGACGACAGATGCGAGCTGAGCAGCTGCTGCTCGGATCTGGGCTTGTTGTCTCTAGGTATGTGGTATCGGAGCCGAAGGGAAGCTTTGCTGTGTAAAACATGGGTGTGAGGTATGAGTGGGGTGTGCCCTGTGCCCTAAGAGACGTGGTTTTCCCCTCCTTTCCCTCCCCACTCCTCAAATCATCCGATGGCAATTGTGTCTGGGGCAAAGAGTCATAGTTTTGATCCCTATGTCACAGATAAATACACATTTGCCGTATCCTGGATTTGCTTAGCATTCAGCTAAGGAAGCGAATTTTCTAAGCATGTTTTATTCAGCAGTGTATATGAATATCTCTATTTGAATATCTGTATATAGGTATCTGACAGGAGCAGGGTGCTCTGGGGGTTAGGATGACTGGGTGGTTTTGCATTTACCAAAAGGAAGTTAGAAATATGAAAGAAATCAGCACTTTTTTTTGGGGGGGGGAGCAGGGGGAGGTTGGTTTTCTGTTGTTATCCAAAAAAAATCCATCTGGCACCTTTGTGGCCAGAATCTTTTATTGATGATGCACATTGTATGTCATCTGTTAAGTAATACCGACAATAAAGGGCTTTTATCTTTGATTTGTGTACATCAGTGGTTCCGGTAAGTGACCCCATTGTGAACTAACCCCTATTAGTGTAATTCCTTTTCTTGAAAAGGCTGAGCTTAAGAGGAAATCTTGAGAGACCCTTAAGGAAGTAACAAAAGTGAGATATTGCAATAATTTAAAAATACGTTTACACCTTTTAGGTTTGCTTTTCCAAATGGAGGAGAGTGATGAGAAAGGGAAGTGGAGCACACTGCTACCGCTGAAATAATGAGGACTTTTTCCATTGACTTAATCTGAAACAGAAGGCCTAAGGCCTCAGCCATACAGGAAAAGTTGCATCTATGTTATGAAACTTGAAATTTCTTTTTCTCCCCCCCTATTGACTAAGAGAGACTGTGTGTTTCTTGTTTTGTTGAAGTAGAGGGGGGTGGTGATTTTTATTTTTTTTAATAAGGGGAAATCTCTGGCATATTAGAATAACTGGATTCTTTGTATTGTGGCTGAGATTAAGACCCTGTATAGAGGCCATGGGATCAAAGCTGACCATTTAAGTCTGTGATATAGTCTCTGTCCTGCTGTGCTAAAGTCCTGACATGCGCTCTGTGTGTAAGCATGGCAGCTTTTGTGCTGGGCTTTGCATTCCAGCAAAATCTTGACAAAACTGAATAGTCACAGTGAACAAAGTCGCAAGGGGTTTTTTTTTGTTGTTGTTGTTTTGTATGGGTTTTTTAATAGTATAATGCACCTGTATTGTCAGTATATTTTTTAAATCCAAGTGTTTTATAAAAGTTTTGCCCCTATAGTGAGGGGGAAACTGGTGCTGTGTTGTTTAGGGTTTGTTAACTTACACCAGTGTGCCCTTCCCATTTTGATAAAATTGAGGCTTTTAATTAAAACTATGGATGTTGATATAGGTTTTTTGGTTCTAAAAGAGGTGTCCCCATAGAAATTTCACTGACCTTTTAGTTAAATTGACATAACTGCTAAAACTTTTCACTGCTACAGAAAGGAGTATCCTGACTGAATGAGAGTTAAAAAAGCTCTTTTTTTTGTTTGGAAAGAGCAGCCTCTGTTTAAAGGGTTCCTCTTCAAAGTTATTAAAAGCCTTCAGTGATGGAGCTTTTTTCCTTCTGCCTTTTGCTCTCTCTTTTTACTCTATTATTTCTCTCACTTCGGTCTGTAAGCAGTGCCTGATTGGTTTTATTAACTTCTTAAACTTTTAATTGTTTTCGATCTAATTGGGACTGAAGACTTAAATTGAGAGCTCAGTGATGTGCAGGTGTGAGAGAAACTTTGTGGAGCATGCATGGGAAGGGTGAAGGAGGGAATCCTGGCTCTTGGATGAGTTCAGATATCTCACTGATATTTTCTCCTGTACACCCTTCTAGATGCATTTCCATACTCGATGTATCATGTGCAGGAGATGGGTAATGAAGATGCACAGCCTAACTTGGTCACTTTGAGGAACATTCACTTCTTTTTTCCCCTTCCTGTATCTCTCTCTCTCTTTTTTTTTTTTTTTTAAGGTAATTTTACTTTGAAATAGACCAAAGTTTGGAAATAAATCCTGACAAAGGATGTGCATGTGACATTTTGCTGTCAATCCTTCTGGTAATTGCAAGGCTTGGGCAGGCCATGTGCCTCATAGGAGAGGACTTCTGAACCAGACGTTCACCGTGCCCTGGCTGTGATGTCCCTGAGGGGCCGTGGAGCATCCCAAGGAAGCAGTAGCTTATGGTGATGTGAGAGGAACACATGGGCATGTGTGTGCTCTCTGGGTACCCTTGTCCCTGCAGAACCTTCAGGGCTTGCATAGATGGACCTCTGAAGCCACATAGGTGGCTGGCTTTTCCCACTGCTGTCCTGCACAGTCCTGTTCCCTCTCTGGGCATAGGGCTGGAGATCTGGTAGTACTGAAGTGCCTCTGTCTGGTTGCCTGCATCAACCTGGGCTGTAATTGCTTCAACTCACACTGAAGTTTGTTTCTGCCTTTCCATGTGTGTGTTGAACCTTTTCAGTTTAGGGCAAATTTGGTCAGGGGAGAGCTTGACCCAAAGCCTGTAGAAGTGGAGACGTGCTGTCTCTCATAAGGTATGTATGCATCACCAGGAGACTTGGGGAATCTGAGGTCATTTTTTATTTAGAAGCATGGAAGAACATAAATATAGGCTAGCTTTTATTTACTTGACAGTTTTCATGCAGAATTTATGCCTGCTGAAATGTCACGGTGGGAGTTTGTTACACCCTCCCAGGTGAGCAGCCCTGCCGAGCTCTGCAGCCACAGCAGTGCTCAGGACTCCAGCTTCACACAGGTAAACCAGGCAATAACCATCCTTTAAAGCACTCTTCTGCCCTTTTCTCTGGGCTTTGTAGGGCCACTCAGAGGTGCAACAGGAGCCTTATTATGCTTTAAATTAGGTTGTGCTGGTGAGGATCCACGTATGTTGCCCCTTTGCAACAGCTGTAATGGGGAAAACTGATATGGCTGGGAAAGGGAACAGGATGTAAAGTGAACACATCAGGAAGGCATTGGAGAACAGCATTTAAAATATTAAGTACCAAGTTGACTGACATACTGCAAGCATTATAGATATTACATACTTTTATTTCTTTAAATTCTTGTGGATATAGGTGCAAGGTGGCACACCCACATTATTGTAAGGCATGTATTTATCAAAAGAAAAAAATCGAACCTTTTGTTACTGTGTGTACTGAAGTGTAAATTTATTCTGTTCTCACCAAGAAACACATGTTTTAGACAAAGAATTATTATATTTTTGAAGATGTATATTAATATAAGTTAGAATAATATAAAACTTGATTCTTTTAGAAACAATTTTTGCTTATTATTCTCTTCTGTCTCTCATCCCCTTTCTTTTATCCTGACCCTTTTTTAAATGATGTGTTACACAAGTGCAAACTTCACTTGCACTGAGTCTCTGGTCACTATTCTAACAGCAATGATTTGAATTACTGTTTTGTACTAGGGAGCTACTGCATTTCAAGCATCTACAGAATCTGAACAGGTTTGAAAATTTATATAATAATTAATGTGTTCTGTTGTTCTTTGTCTGGATTTTATTTCAGGGCATCTAGATGATGATGGGCTGCCACATGGATTTTGTACAGTAACCTACTCATCAACAGACAGATTTGAAGGAAACTTTGTGCATGGAGAAAAGAATGGCCGTGGCAAATTCTTCTTTTTTGATGGAAGGTAGACTCTACCTCTTCAGCTTTTCTTCTATATTCTTCCTTCTGCTTGTAATGATACAAACTAATTTACGTTCATTGTATGCTGCTGACTTTCTAGATAAGGTTTCTCATTAAAAACTATAGCTGGAAAGTTTGTTGCTGCTGTAGCCATTCCTCTGTAGGCTTGGGGGCTTTGTGTCTAATGTGGTGCTTGTAGTTGTTTCCTGGTGGGAGAATACAGTGGTGTGAGCTCTTTTAGTACTGTAAATTATAAACTAATTAGAAACCCTAAGAACTGGGAGGTGGTCAGAACTATTAGAAACCATGCTGACAATGGCTTGGACATCAAAGTTCAAGTCCATAACTGCAGGTGGAATTCTTTGTCTTATAGTGCTGTACAGAGAGTGCAGTGGACTGGGAGCTCCCTATGCCAGCCTTCATGCACAGATGTAGGACCTTGACAGAGAGGCTTATCCTCTGTTTGGTCTTGGAAATTGTTTAGTGGTTCGAGGACTGAGTTAAAGACAGGTTTGTTACCAACTCTAGTTAATCCTCTGCTAGTTGCTTGTGGCCTGATTTACTTTCAGAAAAGCCCCTGTAATTTCCCTTCTTTTCGCTGGGAATTTGACAGTGAAATCGGGCCAGTCTGTGCCGATGCATGTGTTTTCTTCCTAGATTTTCTTTACGAACACCTTGTAAGTCTTCCCCCCCACTGCAGCATTCCTCTCTGCAGTTGCCCAGAACTTCCTCCAAAGGAGCAGCAGATGTATAAAATGACACGATTCTTCATGGTTTTGCAGCTGTCGGTGGCACTATGAATAGCAGCTGTTAAACTGACAGTCGTGCTGGGTCTACTCTCCGCCTGCTCAGCAAAGTTCTGAGCAGGAGTGGAGGTATTGTGCTGTCTCAGTGAGTCAGCTCCTTGTCTGTATTGGCCTTTGCAGTTGTTTCATACTGGAGATTGTGGGGGTTTTTTTCATGAGAAAGATAATATATTCATTCAGTTATGCAGAAACCGATCGGGCCTCCAAGCCTGGATGAAGAAAAATCCCCTCTGTTGTTGGTCATGGGCTTATTAAATCTGCTCTGAGTAACTGAAAACCAGGACTACCCAGCAGCTGACTTTTCCAAAATAGCTTTTTTTTTTTTTTAAATTGGCAGACAGTGTCTCTATGGACACATGTGCATAATGCTTCTGTGCTTGTGGATGATCTCAGCAGAGCAGTTGCTGATTGTACAGTCAGAGGAACTGACCTGCTATTTTGTTTGTAGGGCTACTCCTCCATGTAATCCAGGGTACAGGCAGTGCTCTGTGGGAAAAGTCAGGTTGCTGCTGAACCTTTTCTCTACGGCTTCAGTGTTGCCAGCTCTTCTCTCTCTTTTTTTTTTTGGTTGTATAATTTTCATAACCCTTAAAAAAATGGAACAGTTGGCTACTGATGACTTCAGGAAGTAGCAGAATGAAAATATGCAAAAATAGTCTGTAATGTGTTTTTGGAAGATGGGGTATTTTTATAAGACATCACATATTTTAATTTAGCTAAAGCAGCCTTAACTGAGCAGTGCCTAATTACTGAAGATGTAATTTACCTAGCTATGCCCAGCTAGCAAGATTGAGTTGCTCTCTGAAATGGATGGTTCAGGAATCGCGATGTGTTGCAGGAAGAATGACCTGGCATAAAACAGGACATGCTGTTTCCATTAACTGTGCCACGGGCAAGGCTGAGTGCTCATGAAGAAGAGAAATTAATCTCCAGAATTTCTCCAAACACCTCTCCCTTTGCAGTAAGTTAGCTGGTTTCAGCACTCCTGGGTCTGTTTCCCTGGCAGGCTGCTGGTAAAGGCTGACAGCTGCAGTTGGGGAGTAGCTGAGTCCTGTCAGATATTGGACAGGCTGCAGTGTAAGCACTCTCATTTTTTGAGTGTTGGGGAATAAGACTGGCTGCCTGGCTGCCTTGTTTGGTCAAGGAAAACTTTCCCCTTTACTGGAATAGCTGCCCCCTTCCTGTTGATTATTTAAAGGAATGAAAACCTGGAATGAAATATCAGCCGGGTTTTTTCTCCCCCTTCAAAAAAATGCAACAAACCCCAACATATTCTTTCAGAGAGAGAAGTTTCACCTCTGGCATACTCCCTGTTCTGCATTGTGTACTTGAGCTTTCCTTGGTGCCAGCACTTCTGGAGTGTACTTTGCAGAGCACTTGGTGCAATAAGGGCGAGCCTGAGAGCCATGCTTGGCACAGAGCTGCAGCTGCCCTTCTCCCGCAACTGGAAACTCCTGTAAACTACCTCCCAGAACACAGCACAAAACTATTCTTTTTGGGAAAAAGTTTCTGATGTTCCCATATGGAGGGAGTGAGAGATGAATAGATCAGTTTATATGGATGTTAACGTAATACCTGGAGCAGGGAAGGACATTGCAGTATTTCCTCCCCTCCTCACCCTGAGCTCTTACCACGGGTTTGCTTTTTAGGTAATGAGTATCTTCAGTCCCTTCTAGGCATAATGGATAACGGGGAGACAGCACACCTGGCAGATCTTGACTTTAGTAAAACTTTATGTTATCAGAAATATGATCATATGAGAAACAAATCAGAGAAATATAGGCTAGCTCAGAGTTTAACAGGATTTTTTTTATGGAAGACACAGAAACTATTTATTCCTCTTTGTGCTGGTCAGGTCTTAGCTGCAATTATCATGTCTGGCCGCAGACACCACACTTTGAGAGCTTAAGACAGAATGTGGAGCAGGGTGGAAATAACTCAGAAACTGTGAAAAGTATAAATATTTTAGAGAACCTGAGTTTGAAGGACATGGACTTTTTTCTTCAGGTATCTTTCTTTTGATTTCCTTAGATGAGGTGGATCTTTTGGACACTATTTGCAGCTTAATACAAAGAGAGAACATAGAAATTTGAGTTGCAGTGAAAGATATTTCTCCAATACTGAAGCACTGTTGTAATTTAGCAACTTGTTAACTTCAGCTAATATAACTAAGGGTAACAAGAAGGAGGTTTTTTGTGTTTTTCATTACTTAAACTAGGGGTGGCTGCTTCTTTTAAAGGGTATTTCTGCATGTGGACTCTGTGTGTGTTGTCAGCTACAACGAAATTCAAATCTAGTAATCTGTGATAAACTAAAGGGGAAAGTGGCATCATTTATAGTCAAGTAAAAGCACTGATTCCTGGTGTTTCCCTCATCTACCCTGCTCCTTCCCTGTGCTGTGGTGCAGCTCTGGAGCAACGTGGGTCAAGAAATTCATCTGACTGAAAAATAAAATAGTTTTCCTGCCCCTTCCTGTTTTGCATCTGGTTTGCATTGAGGCTTTTACTGTAATATATTTTCCCATGGAAACCTCAACCAGCTTGCCAAAGTTATGTAAAAACAGAGCATGAGGCTTTAGAAACGAGAAAGTGAATTCTGGAAAAAAACCATTCCTTCCACAACTCTTGAAAATCTGTTTTGTAAAATCATGTAAAACATGTAGAGTCGTGTGCTCACAGACACGTGTTTGGGCTTATACCTTAGATGCCTTCATCTGAAAAAAAACTAAGCAGTGAAACTATGTGTACTGCAGCTGACTGTTAGCTGAGTGTGGTGGAGGAAAAGCTGAACAGTTTGTATTCCCTTATCCTAGTTCTAACATGAGAAAGAAGTAACTGAGTAGACCCCCTTTTATGGTTATGCCTTTATTCTTTGTGATGCAGACTGCGAGGTGTTACTGTGCCCTGTCTAAAGGGTTTGCAAGACAAAACCAAATTGTGAAACGTTTCTTTGTTCAAACTCAAGTGCAACACTAGTTCTGTTTGACAGGCTGTGTTCCATTTTAATAGAAATACATGAGAAATGACAGTGCTTTTAGCAAACTCCTGTACAAATGGCTGCTAAGTGTATTGCTGGGGAGCTGGTACCGAAGTGTAGCGGGTTGCAGTTCGTGCTCTGCCGTGGTTCATCTGTCTGGCAGCTCAGTTTCACCTCGCCAGAGAGACGTTGGTAAAGTTCCACACATGGCAAGTAGAAGGTCCTGCTGTGAGAGTAGCCTGCTTGAGCAATAATTTCTCCTTTGACCGGGAGTGTCCATTCACTGCTGTAAGTTGCTATTCCAGCCTGCAAAAGAATGCTGAGCACTGTGATTTAGATGAGTGATGCTGTGCCCCTGCACTGTGATGAAAGGACACTGTAAGTTGTTTTCTGCCTTTGGAGCTCCACAGAAACAAGTTTCTGGTTTTCCTCTTGGCTTTCCAGTGTGTTGAGGCTTTGGGTTCACCTGAAAGAGAGGTGAATAGTTTTCCACTGCTGTTTTCTTTCTCCCTTTACCAGCACCCTGGAAGGGTACTACGTTGATGACGCCCTGCAAGGCCAGGGAATCTACACTTATGAGGATGGAGTGGTCCTTCATGGCACATATGTGGATGGAGAGCTGAATGGACCAGCCCAGGAGTATGACAGCGACGGGCGGCTGATATTCAAAGGGCAGTATAAGGACAACATCCGACATGGAGTCTGTTGGATTTATTACCCGGTAAGCCTGGCCACCTGCTCTCTTTATTGCACAATATGTACCTTTCTTTTCTCCCCAGCTGAAACAAATACCCACCATGACTCAGTTATCCAAAAGTCAACACACAGAAATCTGGGTAAAAGATCTGTGCATTCTGATTTTTGGAAAACCCAACATGCAGTTAAAAAGCTTTTCGGTGTTGAATGCTTGCCCAGTAGGCGAGATTCAGCAAGGCTGCAAGATGCCTCCACTGTCTTCATCTTCCAGGGAACCCAGCCCCTTGGAAGTGCATTTATATATAATTTGTATGTAATGTAAAAATAATATGTATAACAGTTTATGCATTATCTCTTTGAGAAGGCTGGACCAATAGTTTCGCCACCTTGTAGTGGTGGCTGCAGGTGAGGAGCAAGGAAACCATGCAAATTATTGCTCTTATTTAGTTAGACCTTGTCTCCATTTCTGCAGGGTATGCTGTGACATCTGGTTTTGCCCAACAAATCAAATATGAGGGGTGTGAGAACAGTGCCTCTTGAGTAGAGTGTGGACAAGTGCTTTGTTAATTAAGCAAGCCAAAATTTTATCTTTCTGAATTTTCATAAAAAACTTTCGCAAAAATTTTTGTTGTTCTTCTATAGCCATCCTAGTTAAGGCAATAATGGTTGTACTAGTTTTTAGGTTTTTTTTAATTTTAGTTCCTATTCAGCCCTACACAGCACTCCAGACTTGAACCTTTCAGTCTTTACCTTGTGCCGAGAAGGGGGAAACCTCTGCATGTAATTAAGCTGCTGGTCAAAACCTAGTGTATTTCTGTGCCACATATGGCACAAACTTTAGTTGCAGATTCATTTCTAAATGCTTACCACTGGCTGTTCATTTTATTTACTGGTTTTCACTGTTGCCATTAAGCATGTGCTAGGATCAACAAATGCTTGGTGAACACTGCCAAAAGATTTTCAGTCCTAGTATATAAAATACAAACAGCTGACCCTTCAGTTCGTGTATCTCCTGCTTCATCTTCCAGCTGTCAAAGTGTTGCTGTACTTTCTGGAAATGTGGGTAATTAGAGGTTGTTTATCATTATCATCTTGCCAGACTTAAGGATGCAAAGTGTTCCAAAAAAACGCCTTTGCCATGGAAGAAATTCTTTCTTCATGATTCTGTGCATGATGCTATGTGCACAAATTTTTCCAAGACTTCAGATTCTCTGTTCCCCACTACAGCTTGCTTGAAACTCTTTTCATCCTTGCAGTTGAACAAAATGGTGTCACTTTGAAATAGAGTCTGTGCGCAGTGGTCTTGATCTAAATCAGTCTGTTGCCACATCACACCTGCTGGTTTTGCTCCAGGGTGTATTTGGAGAGGCTTCTCTGTCCCTTTTGAAATAAACACCTGAAGTGGTTAGACCTGTGCTAATTCATGCATCTCATTCTGCAGTTCTGTAAATAGACATAGCCCGAGTTGCAGGCAAATCACAGATGGCAAAGCCCGGGGCTAAAATGTGTAAACCTGAGAGAGGAAAAGTGTTGCTGCTGATGGCTTTCAGCAAACAGTTGTTCTTACTGAGCACCACTTGACATTGTGGGGGGGATACTGAGACAGAGACACTCTCCTGTCATCCAGCAAAACTTTTTTTTTTCCTTAATAGGCTCAGGTCTTTTAAGGCACCATGAATTAGCAGCGAGCAAGGCAGCGTTTAATTGTTTTCTTTCCTCCAGCACAGTATCCTACTAACCAAACTTGGACATCCGTGTGGCTTTGGGCCTTGGTTTGCAGACTCTTCACATAAAAATTTTGCCAGTTGGAACTCTGTATTTGTGTCACATGGAAGGAAAGACCTTGGGTTTTGCCTATTCCAAACAACAGAGAAAACCCCGTTCACTTCTATTATCAGTTTTATACTAAGTGAAATGACTTTATCCGGCTTCTTCTTGGGACTGCTTTCTCTCTCATTTGCACAATTTCATATCTGAACTAGACTGCTTTTTAAAAAAGTTGGGGAAAATCCTTTTCATTTAATGAAGACAGTATAGTGTAACTGAATGCCTTGCCTTTTCTTTCTTGCCTGTGCTTTCAGGATGGAGGCAGCCTTGTGGGAGAAGTGAATGAAGAAGGGGAGATGACTGGAGAAAAAATAGCCTATGTGTATCCAGATGGAAAGACTGCATATTCTGGAAGGTTCATAGATGGAGAAATGATAGAAGCAAAACTGGCAACTCTGACAGCTGTCGAGGATGGGAAACCTCAATTTGAAGTTGTACCAGGCAGTAAGTTCAGCTAACACAGAAACTTGTATTCTACCAACTCTTTGCTACAGACAGCTTGGTTCCTATAACGCTCCCCCCTAGAGATTCTGGCTGTGATGAGCTAGTAAGTCTGTTAGTGAGAGTCCCCTTCTCTAAGTTATAAAGTTGGGTGGAGAGGCAGGTGGAGGGATTCCTTTGCTCTTGGTACAGGCAGGAAGTGACCCCTGCATGGTCCTGCCAAACTGTGTTTCATAGCCTTTCTCTCAGTCGTGTGCTCGTGGGCACAGTCCTGTTTGTCACACACACCATCCTCCTCTGTGCCAGCAGGAAAACCTGCTTCACCACGTTACTGCTGGCACAGTTACAGGCTTTTTGTTAGTAAAATAACTACAAATGGAGAGGGAGGCCATGGTTTGGTTGTAGCCCTGACAGCTGGCTCTGTGCAAGTTGGTGTTAGCACTGTGAATGTTCTGGCACCTGTGTCACTGGGCTGGAAGGACACAGGGATTGCAATTAGTGAACCAGATTCAGTCATTGTGTAACAGTCTGAGTCACCAGCACTTCAGTCTGTCTAGTCCTGCTCATAGAGAGTGGCTGTGAAGTGCATGGGGGCAGGGTGGTGTCTGTGACCTGTGTAGCCAGTGCTCCTTCTCTAGAGCAGTGGTGGCTTGGACCTACAGTTCTGGAGTGGTTTTGTTGCTCTGAGGTGTGTGTGATGTTTCGGAGGTGTGTGGGTTAAGCTGCAGACAGGACCATCAGTAACAAGCAGGGACCATGATAATGCATTTAATTATTTTGCCAGCAGAGGTTGTCTCACTTGATATGAAACAGACACATAAAACTCATTGACAAGCAAATGCACGTGAGTTTAAATCTCTCAGTTATGATAGCGAGTCAAAATTTAACTTAAAACTTACCTTCTAAGAGAGTGCAGCTGTGCTTTGTAAATAGGATTAAATTATACTCTGGAGGAAGCTGCCTTAAGCCATAACAGATCCTGGACACCAGGGGCAATGGCCTTTCATCAAACTTTGTAATACTCTGTTTTGCAGGGTTTTTCTCCCTATCTTATTTCTGCCTTCATCTTAACCGGTCTCCCAGATAGTTCCCCGGCAGTTGAGAGAGGGATGTGAGAATCTAATTAGAGGTGTACCACTGAATTGCTTATTATTGGCAAGAAACAAATGACTGTAGCATGTGTGTTCTCTGACTACTGAACATTATCTTCTGTCTGAAGTATCTTCAGGATTTGGACTAGAAAATACTTCATATTTTAAGTAGTCCAAGATATTTTATAATTAATGTTTTATTGAATGTATCCTTCTAAATTTTGCTTTGCTTTTAAATGATATTTTGAGACTCTGGGAGTGTTAGTTTTGAAAGATTGTCCAGTCCTCTATTACAAGTTGATAGTTTGAAGAAAATACGTTATTACCTTTTTGTGTTAATACTGCCACTCTAGTATGTTGAGGGGAAGAATCTTGCTGAAGGCTTTTTACAGGTACAGTTCTGTTTAGTACCTTTTTTTGGAAGCATAACATTTTTGTCAGACGTTAAAATTTAATTTTTGAATGTCTTGATTCAGTTAAGGGTTGCATGCTTTCAGTGCTGCCAATTAGTTTATTTCCTTTGTCGATGTCTGGTTTTTTTTAGGCCCAGTATACAGTTTTGACAAATCTACTTCATCCTGCATTTCTACAAATGCCCTTCTTCCTGATCCGTACGAATCAGAGAGGTAGGCTTTTTTCCTTCTCCCAATGTTTCTTTGCTGTTATATATTTAGAGCCTAATTTTGCAAACCTTTCTCATCTAAAATTTTTAAAAAGGTTTGTAAGGGTTTTGTGAAATGGAAGCTGTTACTGTACATCAGTCAGTGTTTGACTTGATTGACTTTCTTTCCAATTCACACAATAAAATTGCACTCTGGTGGATGAAACACAATGATACATTTTAAGAGATTAAACTAGGGTAATTTCTTAGCATTTCAAAAGCATGTTCAGTCAAGCCCTGGACTCCACTATAGCCCACATATACAAAATGTTCTGACAAAAAAAAAATGCTGTTCCCTGTTTTCTAGATGTGTAACTAGCTTACAGGGTGCTGCATTCAGGGTCTCTTGCTGGGTGGCATGTGTTGTACAAAATTTTCTCCCCTCCCTACAGATGTGGGAAAGCAGCAAGAGTAAATCATCAACCTGGAGGAAAGTGAAATACTGTTTGTGACAACCCTGTAATGTCAAAAAACATTGCTCAGGAATTGCCTCGTGATAGATATTCAGGAATATCTCTTCTGTGGCTATTCCACAATTACACTTTTACCTAGACCTTTAGGAGGCCTTGCTCTGTATATACCTCAACTGTAGTCCTTTCCTGATACTCTGAAGTGTCTAAATAAGTGGTTAGTAAAATGCTGGCATTGATTTGCATTGAGTCTTTGAATATGTAGCACTTTACCTTCAGAACTCTTGCTCATCTGTGCATGTACATTCCAGCAACCTCAGCTTGGTGGGGACCTCTGGGATTTGTGGTGTGTTATTGAGGGCGTTCCTGAGTTGAAGCCATCACTGAGGAGTAACAGTAGATTGACACTTGCAAAAAGTAATTTTCAAAGTCACACCCACTTCCCACCAAATTTCAGTTTTGCCAAAATAGAGAGAGTGTATAGAAGAGAGGAAGGGAAGGAGTTCCATTTAGAGATTCCGAATTGTTGTTATTATTAGCTTTATTGTTATACTGAAGTATTAGTCTTTATCCCAGTAGTGTTGTGATAATACTTCTTGAAAATTAAAACTGTAGCCAGTCACTAATCCCATGCCCTCTTCCTCCTGTAGGGTGTATGTGGATGTCTCTCTCATTTCCAGTGCTGGAGAAGGATTGTTTTCAAAAGTAGCAGCAGAAGCCAGTACAGTGATGTCCTTTTACAACGGAGTGCGAATTACACACCAGGAGGTAAAGAAGAGAAAAAAGTCAGTCTGAATTCTCATTGCTCCTTCTGAAGTTTTCTTCTCACAGGATTTTATACCCATCACCTTCCCACCTTTAAAATTTAATGTGATAGAGTTTAATTGAAAGAAAGTGCATGTTGACTTATGTATGGCTAAAAAAAAGGTGGTGGGTTTTTTTTTAAATGACACACAGATGAAAAGCCTTAGTTGCATATATTTTGAATGTTGGCTTTCAAACTGCTGACAAAGTTGACCCCACAGACTCTGGATTTTTGCCTTGTAAACTAGGTAGACAGCAGAGACTGGGCCCTCAATGGAAATACAATATCCCTGGATGATGAAACAGTCATAGACGTGCCAGAGCCCTACAACCACGCTGCCAAGTACTGTGCCTCGCTGGGGCATAAGGCCAACCATTCTTTCACTCCTAACTGCATCTACGACCCGTGAGTAGAGTGCTGTGTTTCGGGGTAGAAGCTGCAGCCCAGCTCTCTGGGCTCACAGATTGTCTCTGGCAGCTGGATAAGGAGCAGTGGTGGGGTGGGAGCAATAGGTTCGGGCACTGAAGGAGTTTCTGCTCACCTAGGCTGAGTTGGAAATGGGCTGGCATTGCAGGTGCTTGATGTCTGTTGAGACTTACACCATGGAGTATCTTGAAGTTTGCAGCTGTGTTAGTTTTGTCAGGAAATTTATGAAATGCTTCTTGATTCTAAAATGCATAATCACAGTTCTCTAAATCCTAGCTTGGCTAGGACTGCGCTGTCCTTTGCTGGTTACTGATGCTTGACCAGCACCATCAAATGTGCTGTTGTTTTTGAAACTCAGAAAAAATAAGCATCTTGCTGCTCTGCACCAGGAAGCTTTTCATGTAACCGTATGCTCATAGCAAGGTATAAACAAACACACCCGTGGATACATCTATGTAGAAAAATAGTTTTCCTGCATTAAACAAGCTGGGTTCCTTTACTGTGGGACCCTGGGAGAAGATGTACAGAAGTATGTTACCATTGTTAGGTGGTTAACCTGTACTAAGATGAGCCATTTAGCATGCTCTCCAGTCTCTCATAATCTGTACTGTTTTCCTGTCATGCAGATGTTTACCTCTGCAAACCCAAGGCACGTGGCAGTGATTAACTGTTTTATTTTTTATTACAAGCAAGCAATTTTTCAGGACTCTTGAAAAACTTCAGATAATAGAGCTACACAAAACTCCTTTGATATATCAGTATTTTTGCTCTTGTTCTGAAATCTTTATAAGGTTGACTCAACGCAGTCTGCTCATCTGATATCAGACTATGCAATGCTACTCTGAACTGTGAGGGACTTCTGAAACTGTGAGTCTGTAAATTGACAGCTGAGCCTAGCAAAGATGCTTCTTTCCCCTAGGTTTGTTCATCCTCGTTTTGGGCCCATCAAGTGTATCCGTACCATCAGGGCTGTGGAGAAGGATGAAGAACTGACAGTGGCTTACGGATACGATCACAACCCCGTTGGGCAGAACGGGCCAGAAGCACCGGAGTGGTACCAGCTGGAACTGAAAGCTTTCCAGGCTGCCCAGCAAAAGTGAAACGGGAGCGCCTTCTCCGTTCAGCAAACTGAAACAGAAACTTGGATCTATGCACTACCTTTATACTGAAAACTGGACAACCAGGGATTGTTCATACTGTTGCATCATAAATTTGCATTCTGTGTTAAGAGATAAGTTTCTTGCATACTAACTAGGTTTGACTGTGTTACTCATAGAAGATTTAAAATTAGCTAGCGTTGCACCAGTCTTATCTGGAGAAATTATTTAATATTCTATACGAGATGTGGTATTCTTTGGTAGCTTCTGCTTTTGCACCATATGCAAAGATGCCAAAAGACTAGACAGAAACTAAAATGGGTATATTGTTCACTTTTAGTCGGCAGACTTAGTGTTGCTCTCTATCTGCCTAGGCATTATTGTGCAACTGCATTTTGCATATATGCCACTTGTGATGATAACAGTAATATTTTGATATTCTCTAATAGTAGCATAATTTTGCCTTTTTAAACCTTTGATCTGAATCTTGCAATAGAGCAGTTTATTTATTAGCATATAGGAGGCTGGGTTTTAACTCCCCTTTCCTCTTGTCTGAACGTTGTTCTTTCTACAAATCCTCTTTTGCAGGAGAAAATCCTTTCTAACTAGTGGAAAGGCTTGTGTGTGTATGTGAGAGTGCTGTGTGTTGGTCTTTGTGGCTCTCTAAATAGTATAGCAACATGTCCAAACATAATATTTATCTAGCCTTTACGGCTGGCTTATTTTATTTAATTTATTATTATGACATGCAAATGAAACTGTTCTTTGCATGAAGATTTTCTGAAAGGAGAGAACAGATTCGCTCGTTGAAGGACTTTCAGAAGTTCATGTTCTGGAAGGCAAGGCGTTGCTTGCATTTGTGTCTGTGAGTTGGGTTGTGTATTTCACCTGTTAAAGCAGCCAGTTCTCAAGGCAAGAGTTCTGGCAATGAGGTGCTTGCATCTCCCATAAATTCTGAGAAAGGAGGTGTATGTATTTGGGGGCAGGCTGTAGTACTTGGTAAAGGAGAGCTGTATCTTTTGTGTGTGTTCAGTCGACAAAGAATATAGCCTTGTAGCCATCTTTTAGTAGTACTGGCTTAAGACACGGTGAAAAATTAATATAGTATGAGGTATCAAAATGAGATTTTTTTTTTTTTTAAAAAGAAAAGATATGAAAAGATTGTTTTCGAAAGACAAACAATGAATGTAAAAACATCACTCACTGCTCATATTTAGAAACAGCAGTCAATCCATAGCTTTGTTGTAGCCAACAGTGGGGGGTTGTGAATATTCATCTGTAGGGCTGTGTTCTGGGGTTTTTCAGGGGTAGGGAAATTGTGCATTTTTCAGATACTGTACTGGTCTTGCCTAATGCTGTATAAGAGAGAAATAATGTATCATCTCGGTCTGGATACTGGAGCCTTTCTGGGACTCTTGATGCTCTCTTTTGGGTTTAGCAGCTTAGGGAAAAACTCAAATGCATTTGCAACACTTTCTTTAAATGTTTGTAGTTTAAAGAAGTTTGTATATATGTAACATAAATGATTTGGGAATCAGACCTACCTTTCTATTGCAACACATTTTGGTTGGTTGCTTGAACGGTCAGAGGTGTCTGGCTGTCTGGGGAGGTGGGCAGGGAGGATGTGTTGGGGACCTGCAAGTGGAAGGATGAGGTTGCTGGTTTGTGCAGTCTTGAGAATCCTTGCTTGAGAATCCTGACTTGCTGAGCAAAGTTGGGAATTACTCATAAGAACCTCTCTAACCTGGGGCTCTGTTTATTCCCTGTGACTGATCACAAACCTTTCCCAGCACCTCACCATTTAGGCTTGCACAGAAGCTACTCTGTGCTTGTGCTGGGGCAGGGGACAGGTAGGCTCAGGGTGATTTGAGGCTTTCAGTGGTGCTCTGAATGTGAGCTGTGGCACCTCCTGTCTCCTCGTGCTGGAGACTCAGCTCTGCACCCCATCCAAGGCAGGGGGCTGGCAGGGACTGAGCTGAGTGTGCAGAGACAGGAACTGCACCTCACAGGTGAGGGAGAGTTCTCAAAAGTCAACCAGGAGCACAGTCTCAGCAAATAATCCTCAAAAAGAAATATGCATGACTTGATCTTTCCCTGCCTGCTCACAGGTTGTTACTTAAATCATCAGCCAACTGCAGAAGAGCATTCCACACTGGTAGGGAGCTGTCATGTGCATCTAGTGGATTATTCTGCCAGGACCATGAAGTTTGCAAAATTGAGGCTGAGTTTAAGTGCAGGGAAGGGGGAGAGGGAAGATATGTGACTGAACCCTGCTGGGAATGGATGGTAACTCCTTCCACAGTCTTGATAACCTGCTTTGGACTGCTGGCCTCTCTGTGCTCACTGGAGAATTGTGCTTAATATGTTCTGATCTCTAGAGCTCCTTTAGCTTCATTCCTGATCAGTCTCTGATTCCTCTGCTATCTCCTCTTTGTGTGGAGTTGCTTATGTTTTGATAGATTTGTCGGTCTTCATATTGCCTGATTTTTGAGATAAATAGAAAATAGGTGCTCTTTACGTGTCAGGCTTGAAGATTGTATCCTAAAATAGGGAAATACAAGGAAAAAAAAAAAAGGCACTGAGGTATCCTGTGTGTTCTCCAAAAATTTGGTGACAGTCAGGCAGATTCTTTTGCACACTGGTGTAGCCTGGTAGCATGCCACAGCTGTGGCTCTTGTCTCTGTTAGCTCTGCTGTCCTTCTCTCTGCTCTGTAAAATCTGTTGGTCCTTCTATAGCTCCCTTCTTCGGTGACCAACCTTCTATAAAAGTTGTGATTATGAAGCTGCTTTGGCTTGATTCAGGACCAAGCCTTTTAATTCTTCCTTGTTTTCTTTCTCTTTCTGGTCTGTTAGAGTGGAGCTGGCTGGGATGGTTTTTACCACTGGGTAGCAAAAGGGCTCAGTGTGTCCTTCAGAGGTGTGCATTGGCAGCCACTGGTTCAAACACAGGTTAGTTACAGAACTCCAAATAATGCCTTAACTTGGTCAGTGTATTGCAGCTCAGCTTCTGGGGCTCACTAGATAGCAAGACCAGCTTTGCAAAACTATTTATCAAGTAGTATGATGACATATCTGTAGACACGAGACCCACACCAAACCACGGTTTTAATTTGGGGCAGAGGAAGAAGTCATTTTGCAAAAAAATCCGTTTGGGTCTGTGGGATGCAGCTGACTGTCGGTGAATATGCAATAAATAAAGAAGCTCCACTTCTCAAGAGTCTGGCCAAGGACCTGTCCTGTCGGCTCAGAAACTGGAAGGAGAGCTGATGCCTGTCAGCTGAGCCTGGGTGAGCAGCTGGCTCTCAGAATACTCGTTGTGATTAGGATAGGAGAACTTGGAATTGCTCTTTCCAGGGAGGGATCAGTTCCCGGTGTCTGCCTTTAGTCTGCAGTGCTGCACATGGCTACTCTGTGATGGGAGGGTTGTTACCTGAGTTCCTTATGAGAAGGAGCCTGTATCAACCTGTATTAGGGGCTGCTGATGGTCTCTTCAAAAAAAAATAAATCTGAAGTGGATCTTTCTGCCATGGCAGCACAGTGTTCTGTCACCAAGAATACAGAAGCCCAGTTTTCTGGAGAAGTGATTAATCTTGGAGACAAGAGAGCATGAGAAGTTAGAGCTGAGAGCTACCTGCTGCTGGGTCACTCCTCTGGATAAGAAGGAAAAGGGCTTAAGCCGTGGAGGGGGTGTCTCAAGTTGAGTTTCAAGCTATAATTTTACTTTTGGGGATCTATTAAAATACCTGGTTTTCCTTCACAAATCTAAAAAGGCTTTTTTTTCCTTTTTTGGTTTTGGTTTTATTTTTTGTAGTAATTATAAAAACCTACCCTTCATAAAGACCTGCAAGTCTTAACTGTTGAAAAAGTCAAAGGAAATATGTGGATGATGCTCTTCAGCGGTTGGAGTGAGAGCTGTGAGAGCTTTCTGACTTTTTCCACAGTTGCAACGGTGCCCACTAGGATGGCCCATGCTTGTAATCACTCCTGGGCAACTCCCTGTGCAGGTTTTGGGACCTTTTGGAGGTCAGCTGCTCAGCCATGCGGGGCTGCATGTTTTGGGAGTGACTGGGCAGCCTTCTCCTCAGCGCAGTCCTTCCAGATGCAGAGCTTGCAGCGTTGCACACAGTTGGCAGTGGCTGGGGTTTCTTTCCTGGGGTTGTAACCTGTTGCTGGTGTGTAAGCAAGAGCTCCATCAGGGATTTTGCACCCTCTGCCAGGCACTGGAGGAGCAGAATAGCCAACATAACCTGTCTGGCGAGAGAAACCAAGAAATGGTGGAAATTACCACTTTTCTGTTTCCTTCCCAGCTGGCTGCCCTTATCCTTCGGTCAAAACCAGTGCTCACCGCTTGGGTTGCACCAGGGACTGTACAGTGTCACTTCTGTCCCAGAGACCTCTGTGATTTTTGTCCTTTCGCTCAATTTGATAGTCTTCTAGGAAAATGCTGCCGTTGCGATGAGGTAACGTGTCGTACAGAGCCGGCCGCCTGCGGCTTTGTTTTCCTGTGGCACAGCAGAATCGCTGGAGCCGCGGGTGCCTGAGGAATTCACCTCCATGCACTTAAGAAAAACCAAATTGTTTTGAAAACAATGTTACTGAAGTGTCTCCTTACATGCTGGGGTGCTGCATTAGACGCCTCTTCCTCACTTTGCGCTGCGCTGTCGTGTGCTGAGAGCATCGGGGCGAGGAGAGCAGGCGTGGGGGCAGCTTTGCCCGCGGGTGTCGGTGGGCTCCGCGCTCACCCGTGCCCTGGGGTGAACTTGTTCCTTTTGCTTTGTGTACTGGAAACATGAGAACTCTATTTTTTGGACAATGAATTTCTAAGCAGTCTTATAAGGGATTTTTAAATAAAAAAAATAAAATAAAATAAAACAAAAAGGTGCAAGAATGAGTGCATGTTTACTTGCCCCAGATCAAAGGTTTTGAACACTAAGGTCACTATCTGTTGAATGGACCCTCCTCGTGGCGCTCTTCTGTCTTCGGGCAATGGAAGCTCCTGCTCTTTTCCTCTTACCAGTTTTACTGTAACTATATTTTTTCCCCCTAGGAGAAATATATATACAAAAATTGTAAGCAATTAAACGCTCAAGCCATAAAATCACGAGTGCGGGAAGACCCTCTTCACAAGTTTTAACGTTTGTATGTAAAATGATGTTTGTATGAAATATTTTCATGGTAGAATGAATATTTAAACAAAAAAGTTCCAGTAAGATCTAAACCAAATTTAAAAGGATGTCTTTTTGTAAGACACACGTGTAATTGAATACCAGTAAGTAGATAACTATTTTTTTAAGGGGAGATGCAACAAATGATCCTTAGAATTACAAATGGTCGTTTCTGCTATTTGGGAAAGTATTTATGCAGCATTACAAGCAGCTGCCATAAATAATTGCAATAGCAAGGCTAGTCACATCTTCAAGACATACCTCTCAGCTTGTCCCTTCGTGATATTGTACAAACGACCCATCCCTCCTTTCTGCAGATTCCCTCCTAGAAAACTTTTCCTACTGTAACTGTAATGAATTTAACTCTGAGCTAAGATCCAGACTAAAATTGTGTATTACTTAACAGTTTCTGCTGGGCCTTCTGCTATTTTAATACTCCTTAGCCCATAATTACTGGGTGTCTCTGTTCTGAAGAACTAAGTGCTAAAGAATAATCTTTGGGGTAAGCTTATACACGTGTTAGCGGTTAACCCCGGAGTATTTAACTTGTATACAGTACTTGATAGGTGTTTTATGACATTTGTACTCGAACTATGAGCCTTACTGAACATCTGTAGGTTTATTCATGACTTTTAAAAATGGATAACTCTAAGAAAGATGTTTACATGAATGATGATTGCCCTTCCTTTGATGTTATGAATGAGGTTTTTATAGTGTGTTTGGGCGTATGTGCAAGGAAGCAAGAAAAGTGTTTCTGGGGAAAAACAGACTTGACAAACATTTGTAATAAGTGAATTTTAAAGATTGCTTTAATTGCGCTATGAAGGCAATGCAGATATTAAAATATTCAACAAAGAAGTGTTGTCTCTCCTTGTTATTTGCGTGTCGCGTTTTTGGGCATCCTCTGACCTCTCCCCCGGCTTGTGTGTGCTGTGTGGCCACGGTTGTTGCTGATGGAGGGGAGCAGGATTTCACACAGTTAGCACATGTCTAGGCCGTGTTATATAAATAGTGAATGAAAAGCAGAACACTCCTGACACCACTGCTTTGGCATTTTTTCCTGGCACCTTTGCTGCTTATTCACTTCTCTGTTTTTCAATGCACATAACATGGGCTTCAGTTGTGTTGTGGTTTGGAAGAATATCCTCCTTGTATATGCTAAAGTGTCTTTAACAATTGTATTTTAAGACATGAATGTGCACTGGTATGTTTTTCTCTGAGGCAGTTGGATGTGCAGTAGCTGTGCCTTCCAGGCAGGTAAGCTACTCCTCTGTCTCCTAATTCCATGTACACATCCTGCTGGGTGAGTGGTGAGGAAAGGGACAGCGCTTTCAGTGCTGCCCTGCCTTCCTCAGTGCTTCAGTGCCTGCCTTCCTGTCCTTTGTGATCACACTTGCTGTGATCTTGGCCTCTCATGCCTGTGTGCAAAGGCTGTGCCCTGCCCTCTCTACAGAGGGGATGTTTGGACCCCCTGTAGGGTCAAAGATGCAGAGAGGACTTGTTTGACCTTGACATTGCCCCTTGAACCTTCACAGTCCTCGAGCTTGGAAGGATCAGTGCTTGAGGTGTATTTGCAAGCTGTGTGGGAAATGACACTGGGATTGTGGATGGTGCCATGGGCTGGCTTCACCCAAACTGGCTGTGTTCCAGTCCTACACTGGTGTAATAACCCAGTACACTGTGGAGGTGCAGTGGGTTTATTTAAAGAAATTATACCTAACCTGTGAATTGATTTCTTAAAAATGTTTAAGGGGTAGGTAGGCTTTAGTGCCATGCTTGCTAGGATTTGGCTGGAGGTGCTTGGGTGGGATAGAATCATAGAATCATCCAGGTTGGAGGACACCCTCAAGATCATCCAGTCCAACCATCCCACCCGACACTTCCACTGTAACCTCCAAACCACTAAACAGTATTACCCACCTCCAGGAATGGTGACTCCACTACCTCCCTGGGCAACCTTTTCCAGTGCCTGGCCACCCTAACAGTGAAAAAAAAAAAAATTTAATATCTAATCTGAGTCTCCCCTGTCTCAGTTTAAGGCCATTTCCTCTAATCCTCTCACTGCAGGCATGGTAGAAGAGACCGACCCCACCTCACTACAGCCTCCTGTCAGGGAGTTGTAGAGAGCAGCGAGGTGCCCCCTGAATCTCCTCCAGGCTAAACAAACCCAGCTCCCTCAGCCCTTCCTCATAAGACATGTTTTCTAGACCCTTCACAAGCCTTGTTGCCGTTCTCTGAACACACTCCAGCACCTCAGTGTCCTTTTTAAAGTGAGGGGCCTAAAACTGAACACAGTACTCAAGGTGTGGCCTCGCCAGTGCCGAGTACAGGGGGATGATCACTTCCCTGGTCCTGCTGGCCACACTATTGCTGATCCAGGCCAGGATGCCATTGGCCTTCTTGGCCACCTGGGCACACTGCTGGCTCATGTTCTATCAACCAGCACCCCCAAGTCCCTTTCCATTGCCCAGCACAGGTTCTTGTGCTCTTTCCAATGGAGAGCAGGCACTGATGTGCCAGGGGAGCCTTTGCCTGGGGGGACCTTAAAGATCATCCAGTTCCACCCCTCTGTCATGGGAAGGGACGCCTTTCACTAGACCAGGTTACTCAAAGCCCCATCCAACTCTTAAATACTTAAGTGTTAAACACTTAAACACTTCCAGGGATGGGACATCCAACAAACTTTCTGAGCAACCTGTACCGGCTTCCCCAACACACAGTATTGCGCACGTGTGTGTGTCGTGTGAAGCAGCGCTTAAGGTTGCAGCTGGGGGAAAAAAAAAAACAAAAAACAAAACAAAAACCAAACCAAGCTGCTGTAGAGAAAGGATGGGTGGAGTGCCCGGTCCCGGCAGCTCAGGAGTGCCCGGGGCAGCCCGCGGTCCCGCCCGGGGCCGGGGCGGGGGCGGCCGCTCCCCGCGGAGGGCGAGGCGAGGCGGGCGGAGCAGGATCAGCCCCGTCCCTGCACAGCTCCCGGCCCCTGCACGGCTCCCGGCCGGCACTGCGGAGGCTCTCCCGGCCTCGCCGGGTTCTTTTCCCCCGGATAACACTCGGGACTCTTTTCCCCCGGAAGCGGAGCCGGAGTTTTCCCGGTCCCTGCCCGGCGAGTGCCCGCCACAGGTGAGCGCGCAGGGCGGGGCGGCGCCTCCCGGCCGGCGGGACCGAGACGGGACACGGGGGGACACGGGACGCGGAGCTGGAGCCGCCCCCGGACGGGACGTTCGGTGACCGGCACTAGCGAGGAGAGCTGGGGCTCTGCCCTGGCGCCTTCCTGGAGAGGTGCGGAGCTTAACTTCCAAATGGAACAGAACCCAGGCACCCGCCGCGCCTCTCGGGGCAGCAGAAACCCCGCAGGGAAAAGGACAGCGGTGGAGGTGACGGTCCCACCTTCCTCTCCGGAAGCGTCAGGAGCGCTGTCCCAAGCACCTGCCAGGCAGCACGCCCAGGGATTTCCCAAAGGGCCACTCACCTTTGGTCGCTGTCACCGCTGGCTCAGACGGATGAACTCTGTACTCCCGGTACAGGTCCTGCGCACCAGCCGGTGCCCCCCGGGTGCTGATGCTCCTGTTCCTTCTCTCTCTCTCCCACCTAGGAAAAGCTGTTCTTCCTCCCCTGGAAGGCCACAGCGCCGCTCTCCAGCCTCCGTGATTTATGTGTGACTCGGAGCAGAATGGATCGCTATCGATACTTCATCTTCAACCAGAGGAACATGGTGGTGCTGGGGATGTTCCAGATAGCCCTCAGCACGGTGTGCGTCGTCAGTGGGTTCATAGATGGCATTTTCAGAACAGAGTCTCAGCTGGGCAGAACCAGAGCTCCAATTTGGGCTGGGATGGTAAAGTTGTACTATAATTTCTGTGCTTCCCCCCGCCCCCCCGCTATCTTCTAGCACTTATATTGGGAGTGGGAGGGAAGCCAGGATTTCTTGCTAGCTCTTCCCTGGTTTTCTGCTTTGAACCCAGTTAAAGTTTCCTTATCATGATATAGTCAGAAGAGTGCAAACAGACTTCCCTCTGAAGGAGCTAAATTAAATTCGTTTCTACTCGATAATGTAGGAAATGGGGCATAGTGACAAGTGACAGGGCGTTTGTTGCAGAAGCATAGTGACCACAGAGAAGCCACCAAAGATGAGGAAGGGAACACTTCATCCTCACATCAGGTAGATGGACATCTGGGTGGTGATCTGTGTCCCACAGCACAGTGCCCCTAATCCTCTGTACTGCAGTGGAGGTCCCTGCTCCCTGGCATTCAGGACCCTGCTGAGCCACGCTGCAAGGAAATTGTGCTAAACAGCTCTCTTCAGTCCAGAGGCTGCCCATCTCCTTCCAGTAATTTCTTTCTTTCCTTTGCAAAAGGCATGTGGACTTGGGAAAGCAGTGCACATTTTTAGCACTTTAAATCAGACTTATTCCATCAGTTTCATTATTTGGCCAGAGCCATAAAGCTCCGGTCAGAGGTAGCAAGGCCATGGGGGAAGCAAGTGGGCAAGATGCACGTCACACATGTCCTGGAGATGCTGCAGAGGAAAACAGAAGAAATGAGCAACTCTCTTCCCATTTCTGACCCAACAGTTACTCTGATCCAAGCCTTGAAAACAAGGACTTTTCATCTGCGCTGTAGTAGTTTATCTTAGGAATCTGATACTGGTCTCCCAGTTACCAACTCCTTTTGTGCTCTGCAGGTGATGGGAGTCCCAGGCGTGCTGGCTTTGTTCTCCTCTCAGAGGAAGAATCCAATCCTTGTAAGCTGAAGGGGCAGATGGGTGGTTGTGTGTGTATGGGGCAGGGGCAAGATGCTGGGGCAGTCAAAAACTATCTGAGTAGGGAGTGAGCTGACTGGTCCTTCTGCAGGATTAAGAGCCCATTTCTTTGAGTTATCTGCAGAAGAGCTGCTGTGTTCATAAGCAAAAGGAGGATGCAGTGTTACCTTGCTTTCTGCTGCAGCAGACAGGCACTGGGTCTAATAACAAGCAAAAATCTGTAAAAGCCCTTGGTTTCGAATGCTTTTCTTTTGGTGGTCCTTCATGTTGTTAAGGACTGTTTACACTAAAGTAGGAAACAAAGGCTTGCACTTCCTGGGCAGGTCTCTCCAGCCATGCAAACTCCAAGGGGGGATATTGTATGTAAATACAAGATCTCTAAGGACAGAGTTTTGGGGTAGCACCTGTGATTTAGATTTGGCACTCAGCTGTAGCTCACAAATTCAGTATCCTGGAAACCTTTACTGCTTTGTGTTTGGCTTCCTAGTGACTGTTGCTACTAGGTACGTTGTTGTGTTATGGGAGGTCAAAGGTTAGTCATTATAATGCTTGTTAGTACATTTGCAAGAGGATAGCTTTAATTCTTTTTCTCCCTAAAATTCTCTGTCTAGGTGAATGTACTGATAGGTGCTTCCATAATCTCTTGTGTTGCCATCCTCATCGTAATAGGTTATAGCTCCTTCACACTGAACTATGGTGAAGAGGAGGAGCTGAGTTCTGCTCCAGTCCATGTTATCCATACTGTAAGTATTGATATAATGATAATTTCCGGGGAACTAGACACCCTTAATCTGCAAACAGTACCAGAAACAACTTATAGACAGAACCAGAATTCCAGGAGGTGTGCACACTAGGCCATGTTAGCTGCTACCGCTTCTGAGTGCAAAAGGGTGTGGATTGAGCCATGAAAAAATACTGGTGCTGCTCATGAAAAGGTGCTGACTGCATTCCTGGCCTGGTTTGGGACAGCAATTGCTAGGCTTGAATCCTTTCCAGCATGGACTTTAGGTGATAAAGTTACAGCAGTTACAGGTCAACTGGTTAAACCTGGGTATTATTTCAAGTGTATCCTCCTCAGTAAAGCTGAAGAGAAGGAATGAGTTAGCCCTTTTATGCCTCAGACCTGGCACAAGCAGTGGCTCTCTGTGGGAGTGAAGGCATCCGAGGTGGATGAAGCTGACCATTAGTTTATTGCAGGACAAATCAAAATGTCAGGCTGCTAAGGTGCAGGGCAGCAAGAAGACATTTCTCGTTTTCAGTGTGAAGAAGAGCAGCCATTCCTTGGGTTTCTACTCATGGTTAAAGCTATTTCCAAACCTGATGCCACTGCATAGCATCTCACATTTAAACAGTAGCCCTATTTTACTCCTTGTTCTGTTTGAGGGTCACACTTGGCTTGTCCTCCAGAACTCGGAAAGAAAAGCTTTTAATAACACTGACTACGAGTCAATCTCCTACGATGCAATCTCAGCATTCTTGCAGTCATTAGATTATTTTTGGTGGAGAGTTTCACTTTTTGAATGTGGCTTTAACGTCTCCTTTTCTGTTTGCAGAGGTTCATACTCAGTAAGGTGGTCAAGGGTGCTAACATAGCCATGCTGGCTGCATCTGTCTGCAGTGCCTTTTTTGTGCTGGCCATGGCTTACTTGGGGTGCCGGAGCCTTCCACGCTGCTCCTGCTACGACAGCGTGACTGGGATGGTGAGTGAGGAGGCCAGGGCACAAGTTTATTTCTACTGAGGGGGGTGGGAGGGGGAGAAGCTGGGGAGAAGATGTGTTTTACTTCTATAAACCTAGTCTCAGCTTCACCTCAGTCATCCAGGGCTAATTCTAAGAAATTAAGTGGATGATAGAAGACATTTATACTTAATTTTTTTTTCTTTTACTACCTCCCTCTTATTTACAGTCTAATGTACGACTTAACATAAGTTATCTCTGTTTTCCAAACCATTTTTGCTACTGTGGCCCCAATTCCTATGAATTCCTCCAAAACTGCTCCTCTCACCCTTAAACCAACAATTGCTCCTGGTACAGCATTTCAAAGACTTACTTGTACTTACACACTAGAACTTCAAATTCAGTAATAAAAATATCTCCTGTACTGTGTGTGAAGTGTAGGGGGGATGATGACATGCCACATTTACTGCTGATTTATAAGGACTCTGCCTCAAGTGATGGGGCACATGCTGTAGGTCTTTGCTAAGTGAGCTCAGTAAATACCAGCTGCTTCTCTGCTAGAGTAATTCTATGCTGTGTTATTAAACACCTCTGATCATCTGATTTGGTAAGGAAATAATGGGTCCAGGCCACAGGGCAGCTGTCCTTGGCTAAAGACACTGAGTGGGTAACGTGAGGTTGCTGTAAACTTTCAAGCTAAACTTGTTAGGAGGAGTGGACTGTGCAGACATTTAAAAGGAATTCAGGTGTATCTTGAACAAATTCACAGATGAGGTATTTGATGGTGCTGTTTCTTTCACAGGAATGGTTGCAACCTACTGAGGACCAAAATCAGGCTGTGGAAATGGTTTGTGCTGTACAAAGTGAGTACCCCAGGGATAAGGAACATTCTGAAAAAGCTTTACATCCCAGGCCAAAGTCCTGATAACCAAAAGGGAGACAAAAGGAACTCAGGATTTTGTGCAGGTGTCTACATCAGGTTTAATGGTTTCCTCTTTCCCTCCCCACGCAGGCCCCGGGGACAGAATTTTTAGCTTCCCAGATCGGTTTCCAGCCCAGGATGTGGATGCAGAGGAAGACACATCCAAACCTCCACCATACACCAGACTGACTTGAGAAAGTGGTTGAACATTTTGTTCAAACGTGGCAAGAGAGATGTAACAAGCTCTTAATCTTTAAAGATGGTTATGCACTTTTCCTTGGCCTCTTGAAAAACACACACAGGAAGAGAGAAGTATTGAATGCCAAACATTCAGCAGAGACCACAGTGCAGAGGAGAAGATCCACAGGTGGTTTTGGACATTCAGACTTTGTATGGTTAAAATACCTCATTGCCTCTGGAAAGCGTGAGCATTTTTTTCCTCTGGCTTTTGTACTGAAATCATGTTTTATTTCACTAGAACTCATCATGCAATTTGTGTAGCACTGCTAGCCTTAGGCATTTAAATATTAAATACAATTGAATTTTTTTCAAGTGCTGTCTCGATTTCTCCCTCTTACTGAGTGAATTATTTGGATGATACGATACCTAGAGAAGAATAATGAAGGACCCACTTCAACCCTGAGCTTCAGAGCATTTTCCTTTTCTTCTTGGTGGGAGTAGGGGCAGGTAAAGTTTTTGATATGAAGCCTTGACAATGCCATTCAGGTAACTCTGTCAGAATGTGGATTCTGAGAGGTGTACATGTGTCATTACAATTAGTTTAATGCTGAAGTGTAATGCTAGAGTGTGGTAGGAACTGGAGCTGCAGTAGCTCCTCTTACAGAGTCACAAATACTCTGAATTCAGTTCAGGTTTTTCTGTTTTGACTTTGGAGACTGAAAGTTTAAAATAAATGCTTATTTTGAAAAATTAGTTTTCAAACCCAAAGGTATTTAGCTTCAATCTACTTATAAATGACTAGGAATGAGTGCCTGCTTTTAGAGGTTTTCTAATTACATACTTTTTCTTTTCAGTTAAGGTAATATGAGATTAAATTAATACTTAGAATTTTAGGACTATGAATAATATGCTTTCAAGTAGAAGGAGGGAATGTTTAGTTGGGTTTTTTTTTAGCTAGGAAATGCTGGATACTTAAAAGATTTGTAAAATTGAGATGGACTGGTGACTAGAATTTACTTGATGTATAGTAAATGCTTATTACTTTTCAAGGTGAATGTTACCTTCTAGACTGAGCTATTTTACAAGATCATTGGTACAGATATATTCTGTGGGAAAATTGTGTTGGTGCCTTGCTAAACTTGATTTGCATCAGAGAAATTGCTCTAAATGCTTAAAACCAAACCAAAGCAAGAACACAATAAAATCTTTATTCTCTTAAACCTCTTGTTAGGGAACACAGATGTTATTGTAAGGGAAAGACTTGAAGCACCTGTTCATTTAGCCCTTCAGTTTTAATTTGCATTTGATGCTGTAGTTTCTAATAGTTATCCTGATAGTCCAAATAATCACTCAGATGAAAAAGATGATAGCAACAGTAACCAAGGCATAACAGGTAATGTACATAATGGAATAATTAGGGATTAGCAGACAATCCCTTAATATTTGCAGCCTAATCCTATGCATGCCAAACTCACACTTGATCTCCATTTTCCTATATCACTCAATTTTTACCCTTAGGCCTTCATCTTCATTTCCTATAGTTCTACTCCATTAAGCAGATCATCCTGAAATAGCCAGTTCCATTTGTCAGTCCTCTGTTCTGGTCCAAGGGTAATGTTTCTCATGCCTTTCTTCCTTTTGTGTCTTCAGTGAAGTTTATCATTCTATATCATACATTGGTCCAGAATCAGACATGTGATTAAACAGTAAAATGTAACTAGTTCTGGGCACTAAATAAGACCACTTGTTTCATCTTCCTTTCTGGACTAGGTTGGGAGTTATACTTAGCCCAGTCAAACTTTTGCTTACAGAAGATTAATTTGTTTTTCGTAGCATATTGCGTAGTATTTTTACTTTTTTCACAGGCTGATATATAAGGGATTAGACCTAAGGGACCTAAGCACTGCATTGTTTGGCACAAAACCTTGAGGCTCCAAATAAAATTTAATCCAGGAATTTTAGGACTCTTGGGACATTGGGATTAGATTTTATTTGGAAAACAAAGCTGGGAAGAGCACTGAACAAGTGAGAAGTTGCTGCTCTGTCCCTTCTGAAATGCAGCCAGAGGAAGCATTGCTGCTGCAGTGTTTTTGTACAATAACTCTTTGGCTGAGCACTTCCCCAGGGTGTGTGGAATATAATTAGCACTGGTCTTTGAGAAGAATCACAGTCAGTTCTTCACCTGCAGCAGGACTTTTAACCTCCAGCTAATTCCAAGCTCTGGGAAAAGGAGCTGTGCTCACTGGGCATTCTGGTGTCTCAGGAGAAGTTCATGGAGAGCTTGTGGAAGTCCTTCAATTTATTGCCTAGTGATCTCTGAGCAAGAGAAAGTCCCAGGTTCTGCTCCCTATTCTCTGGGCAGTTCCATGTGTTTTGGATACGCATAATCACCAGATAAAATACATAAATAAACATCACAGGTCATAGGAACCCATGGAGGGAGTTTCCAAATCTCTAATCTTCAGCTACCTTTTGGTAAGATGCCTTGTTTTATTTAGGATATAGACACTGGTCTTTTAGAAGACAAATAAGTTTTGACTTTCTTGATGCTGTTTAATTTGCCCTTTAGCCAACGTGCTGAGGAGGTATGTACTGCTAATGAAACACTTATGTGGAACTATCTTTACAAAACCAGCTCCCTCCACATCTGGGTTTCCAAAAAAAAAAAAAAAAAAAGTGAAGGGTTGGACTTGATGATCTCAGAGGTCCTTTCCAACCCGGCTGATTTTATGATTCTATGATTCTATGATTTTGGGGCCCATTCTGCTAAAACTTATTACAGATCTAGACCAAGGTCTTCTGTTGTAGTTTCTCTAACTGAACCTCTCAGTCCTCCAGAGCAAGGAACTAGAGCTTCCAGTCAGCTTCTGTCATCTCCTGAAGTACATAAAATTCCCATATGTGCTTTATGATTCACTTTTAGGTGAATATCAAGTGTTTATCTTACCTGCACGTTCTGAGCATGAAGTGGTAGATGACTTACCCCATGATGCAGACTAACACAGCATTTGAACAGGGCTTGGAGAGTAAGTTCCCATCTTGAGAAAGTGCTGTGAGTAGAAGGATAAGTCATGCCCACCATGAGGCATGTAATTCCAGGAATGACCTCAGATAAGATTTATCTTATTGAATCATATAAAGTGCCTTTTGTGGTCCCAAGAGTAGTTCTTGATTTTTTTTTCTCTAGAGACTGAAATCCTTTTCATCACTAAAGTAAAAATGTCAGGTTTAGATTAGATACTAGGAAAAAAATCTTCACTGTGAGGGTGGTGAGGCACTGGCACAGGTTGCCCAGGGAAGTTATGGATGCCCCATCCCTGGAAGTGTTCAAGGATGGAACTTTGAGCAACTTGGTCTACCAGAAGGTGTCCCTGCCCATGGCAGGGGGATCAGAATGAGATGGTCATTAAGGTCACTTCCAAACCATTCTACGAAGACATTTTACACTTTTTATTGTAATCTTGAACAGAAAAATACTTAAACCTGTGTAATGAAGTCCCAGTGGACTCTGGCACCCCTCTGTATGTAAACCAAGTGTCTGTCTTACTGACTTTAACCATTAAGATTATTCACTGCTGGAAGTACAAAGAAAGGTACTCAGAACAAGAGAGCAGCCCCAAGCACCAGCCTCCTTCCCCAGCCCTCCTCAGGTCACATAGTGCTTCCTCTGCTGCCTGGCTTCAGCCAGGGGAGCTATCCCCATCTCCGGGTGCTTGGGCCAGCAGCTTATCTTGGGGCTGCAGGTCCTACTCTGGCAACTGGAGGCTTGACTACATGTCACAGAAAGCCAAAATCTTTCTAGCTTTAGTTCTAAGTACCTTCATGTGTTTGCCTACAGAACCACAGAGTGGTTGGGGTTCAAAGGGGCCTCTGGAGATCATCTTGTCCAACCCCCCTGCTACACCAACCAAAACACAGCTGGTGTCATGTTCACTTGGTGGTGTCAGTGCTTGAATTACTTTAATATAGTAATTCACACATTGTAATTCAAAAGGGATGCTGTGCTTTTTTCTCTGGTACAGTGCCTGTCAGCAAGCATCAAAGCATTGAGTGTGACTGCTTTCCCCATCCTCAGATGCTCCTGGCATAACTCCAAACCATCTGCAATGAAATGCTGGAGGTTTTCTCCTTGATTAACATAAACTGCTGTTCTTGTACATTAAAAGAAAGCAAGACTCCCTGAGAGGTTATTGTGATCACTAATAGCTAAAAGCAACCTGGCTTTATCAGTCTAAAAAGGATTTTGAGTTGCTAAAATGCACTGCTCAGCCTCTGCATTGTTTCTGGGTGGAAGTTATGGTCCCATCCAGAAGTACTATTCCATAACTAGCCATTGCAGTATGAGATGGCACATACTAAACATCATTCAGCAGTGTTTGCCTGCTGGTTGAACAGACAAATTAGCTTTTATTGTGAGCTTGCAGAGCACTCACGCCACTGGTCCTGGTTTGAATGCTGTGCTGTTGCATCAGCTCAGGTAACTCCTGAGCCGAGGGTGGCCCCTGCCACCACAAGTGGTGCAGGTCAGGTCCTCCTGGCACAGCTCTGAGGCACAAACTGAATACCCAGCCCAGCTTTGAAAGCCTTTGGTCAGTGGCATTTAGTGACAGGCAGAGCTCTGCCAGAGTGGCAGGTACTCCTTTGGCTGTGAAATAGCCTTAGCAGCAGACATTAGTGTGTAAAAGAGAAGTCTGCTCTATGCTACTTCTAAATAAAAATATAAGTAATTGATTCAGCAGCAGCTCTAAGCCCTTGAAGGCCCTTATTTTCTTTTAGAGTCCTTCCAGTGGTGCAACCACAGCATCCCTGTTGCAATACCAGCACCTCAGGTCACTTGCAGACACCCAGTTTCAACAGCTCTTTCTAGGAAAGGCGGGTTGGTTTTCCAGAAAAGTGACAGCTGCAGTATGGAAATTGGTGGAAACTGATTTCCAGTTTAGTGTCAATCCCTCTAATTGGTTAGCATTGCAGAAAATACATTCCTGATTGCAGTTTCCAGTGCTATATTTAGTAGCCCATTCCACATGCTGGTTGCAGCGCCTTCCCTGAGCTTGCCCATATTTCCGGGGACATTCCATGGCTTGTGTCACCCCCAGCTTTCACTGGTGGAATTCAGGTGCATTTTTATTTATCATGCATACACACATCCATAGCACCTCCAGTGGAAAGGGCCTTGTCATTTGTTCCTAGACTTTTCCTCATTGGCAATATCCCAGGAACCAAGCTGACTTGCCTGTTCCCTCCCAGCATGACAAGATTTCCCTTTTTAGGGTGGGCAGGGTGGCTGCTGGAGGGAATGGTCACACACGACAGGGTGGCCCTCTGTGTTGAGGGGTGGGTGTCACAGCAAGTGCACCTCAGCATGATGCCTGCAGAACAGTGAAAGCAAAGTCCAAGGGGAAAAAAATAGAAATTTCAGGTTTCACCTGAGCCCAGAGCTTCCTCTTCACCAAAACAGCCTGCACACATGAGCGCTGCACTTCAGTCACACTCACCTTCCTTTGCTTCAGAAATGGAAATAACCCGGTGTTTTGAAGAGGAATGATAGATGCCAACGTGACTCCTTGAAGCCAAACATCCACCTCTTGCTTGGTGTGTTGGAAATTGCTGGTCAAACCGGAGCAGCCAGGAGCAAAACACCAGCATCCCACTTTTGACATGAGTTCAGGACCCTGGTTATGGACACCAAGCACTTTTTGCTCACCCTGTGCCAGCATTATTTTTGTTAAGTCAAAGACAAGGCATTTACATCAAAAAACATTTTTATCTTGAGTAGGCTGAGACTAATGTTGCCCTGTTCCCTGATCCACAGAACAAGGCACACAAAATCCCCAGCCAGAGTTAATCACAGGGGCGTAATCAGAAAGTTAATCAGGGAAGCTGATTCTGTAAGCTAATGTTCAACTAAGGGCAAAGAATTTTCTGAAGTCATTTCCCGGACAGAAGGGGCAAGAGGTGCTGGGGAGGAGGGGAAGAGGAGGAATCTTCATTCTAGTGAGAATCAGGGAACCATTTCAGGTACTTTTTTGACAACTAGCCTGTTTGGCACTTTTTTATAGATAATATATGTTTATATTTATTTATATTTTTATTTTTCATAGATATATGGTTGGTGCAGTTCCTCCCCTGTGATGCCAGGCTACTGGTGCTCAGGGTCAGGGCAGTCTTTACTGGGAACAAATCTCTTTCCCCTTTGCTGGCAAAAGGCAGCAAGAAGCCAGAGGATAAAAAAAAAAAAAATATCACAGCTCTGCATTTTCATAGCCCAGCCTCTTCTAGCATGAAGTACTTAAAGATTGAAGTCAAGCTTCTCTATAGGTCGAAGAACTGGCCTACAGAAGGGAGCCTTAAAAGAGCTGGGAAAGGACAGGAGTAGCAGTAATCAATCAAAATACAGATACATTCTGAAAACAGAAAGTGGTATTTGCCTGCAGCTGAGAGGAGGAATATTCTCTTTCCTGTTTTGTTTTTTTTTTCAGTCAGTAGAAACCCCACCTAACATAACTGAAGCACGGCATGCATTTTTTGGAGTCAGTGTGTGTGATTTCTTGAGTCTTAGAATCATAGAACCACAGAATTGTTTCAGTTGGGAAGGACCCTTAGGTTCAACCATTGATCCTTATGGGTTCCTTCCAACTTGAGATATGATTCTGTGATTCTCCAGCACTAACAGTGTGTAAGTATGGGGAAAAGTCCTTGGATTTAAATCTAACTTGAGGAGGGAAAGCCCATCAAAGCAAACAGCATAAACAGCATTTCCCAGCCTGCCATAGCAGCTTCTCTGTAAAGATAGGAACTGCTCTGTAAAGACAGACCATGCAGCTCTTCAGGTCAGTCTAACCAAAACACACAATTAAACTGCAGAGTTTCACTTGCACTTTCTGAGCTGCTGCAGTAATGTATCTTTTTTTTTTTTTTAGTTACATCTTCGGCACTACCAGAAACATGTGCATTCTCTTTAATTGGCTTGACATTTATATGTCATCTTAATTTAAAAGAAAATTACTGTGGTTTATAATTCTTGTTTCATCTTCTGGCTTCTGTCCACTACTTGTTTCTAAATACACTCACCACTTACTTCTTTAGTCAATATTAGTTGCTGTGTATATAGTGTTTATACTGAAACAGTACATGCAAATATTGCTAAAGCCCTTGCCCCCCACTCAGTAACCATGACTTAGGATGATGGCTGGAGTTTTCACTTTCCAAATTCTTTGCCCTCAGGGCATCTCACAGCAGTTGCTTCTGTGTCTCTTATTTTGTCTGATGCAGGCAGCCTCCCAACCCTGATTGACCTAAATTTTTGCTACATCCAACAGCTCTTCTCTTACAAAGCCCAAGAGCTGGAGCTTTGAAGCAGATGCTATTGCTGGACTCCCACCTGTGTCACGTACCACACAGGCACCTCACTGCTGTCACAAAAACAGTCTTCCAAGTGCTGCATTATGATGCCAAAGTATGCATAACTATGATGGCCAAAAATACATGCATGTGAATATACGTTTTCTGGTCATCATTTTATATATATACAGAGAGAATATATGTTATATATCTTTATTTATCATCTCCTATCACCATGCATAAAAATGAAATATACCTATTTCATGACAGGCAAAACTATTGAAATTGATTATTTCACTTCAGATGCAATTTGACAAAAGCACAACCTCTGTAAGCCTTGGAAGCCAAAGGCAAGGGCTGCCAACCTTGTGCTTTCAACAGCAGCATCACAGTGACTCAGATATTAGCTCAGTATGGGAGTTAGTACTTCAAGGTAGTAATGAGGATGCACAGGAACCTGGAAACCCCCTCTGGATAGCACATGCCCTTTTTTTTTAATATGCAGCTGAATTTTTAGTTGCTGAAGCCAGGAGCCCTTCACTGCTTCTGATTTGTGAGTGCATTAAAAATATCTTGAAGTCAATGGAAAAGCTGTTGCGTGTATTTTAGGGTCAGTTTAATCTTTTTCTTGTTGTGTGTTCTTCCTTAACTAAAGGAAGCACCAAGGGACAGGGGATTATGAAGGACAAGGAGCACCTCAAGCCCACTGAACATTCCAAAGCGTTTTCTTGGGCAAGAGTGGGCATGAAGGGTGGAATGACCAGGCTTTTATGTAACAGCAGCCAAGAACAAGAACCTGTACCTCACCTTCTGCAACAGCCCCAGAAGTGCAAGCGCAGGCTCAGCATATAACACACATTCCTCTACTCCACCAACTCCATTTGTAGCCTGGAGCCCTCCTCCTACTCTTTTAGCCACATGCAAAAAGAAATTCTCTTCCATGAACACGTATAGGTTTTTTTTTCTTAAACCTTCAGAAAATCCTAGCAGTCCCATCATCCCATGGCCAGGACTTCCAGTTTAACTGCAGTGTTAAAAGACAGCATTTTGCTTGAACTCCTCTTCTGACAGCTTCACTTTGTAGCACTAAGCCAAGACTCAGATAGGCCACTGGCCACAGCAAGGGAGAAATGTTTTTACAAACACAGCCTCTGCTCTATGACCTGAGATTTAGATGCCCAGAATGCTGTTTTTAAAAGCAAATAACCAAAGATTTTCATTAAGAGGGAGTTTAGCATATTGCCTCATGCCGGAGTCTTTTCTGGCTGTGACCTTTCCAAAGGAGCAGTGCAAACAGTACAAAAAATAATAATAAAAAAGGAAGTACTGAGCTAAGATCAGGGTCTTATGACTCTTCATATGCTCACATTCACACTTGTTGCTTCTTCCTGTTTATTTAAATACATCTCTGTGTGTGTTTGTGAATGCACATGTGTGTATGAAAAATGGAGGCTGTAATCACACAAGGTCCACGCTATTGTGATTTTACCGCTGGGATTTTCCATTCTCACAGCTACATCTGTGCAACACTCCACTGTTTTTCAGGGGGCTGATGACATCTGAAGCAGAAAATTTATTTCAAAAGGTGCTTATAAACTGTTAGAAAGACAGTGCTCTTTGGCACTCTTAACTTCCTATTGAAAAATATTAATATTAGTAGAAAGAAAAAACATGCACCATTATTTTCTGAAATGAAGATCTGATTATATGATGTGCTGCTCTTGGTCTCAAACACAGAGGCAGGGTTGCTGCTGTCAGCTTGCACTGCAAGCTCTTTGCTGTGCTATAAAGAGAGTTACTTGTTTTAAACAAGCACCTGACGTGAGCTGACTGTACAGAAAGATGGATTATGACGGGCAGATAAAAGGAGAGGGCCCTTGAGCTCTTTGGTGTTGTGAAATATAGTTGCTTGTCCTTGATTCCCTGGGAGCAAGTAACTACCTGAAGATTTTTGTGGGGTTGCTGTTGTTATTTTCAAATGTGTGAGCAAAGTCTGTTTTCAAACTCCATCTCTTAATGGAAACACAGACTGTAAGATCCAAGTGTACCCTGCAGGTTTCAAAATAAGATGAAAGCAGACAGGAATCCAAAGCACATGCCCCCTCACCTTACTTTTTTTTTTAGTATCGCCCATTTATTTCAAAGCCAATCTTAATTTTGGGGAAGAGAGAATAGGCTGCTTCCTTTTGAATGTTTGATACTGGCAATGCCAACTCTCCTACACCTGAGGGCAAAGTGAGTTGCAAGCTCTACTATCCCAAAACAACAACAAGGAGGGAGAGAGGGGGAGTCATAAATCATAGCCTGATTTGGGTTGGAAGGGACCTTAAAAATTGTCTAGTTCCAACCTCCCTGCTGTGGGCAGGAACATTTTTCACTAGACCAGGTTGTTCAGAGTTCCATCCAGCCTGGCCTTGAACAATTCCAGGGATGGGGCATCCACAACTTCTCTGGGCAACCTATGCCAGTGCCTCACTGCCCTCACAGTGAGGAATTTCCTCCTAGTAAGCACAGCACATTTGTTAAATGCAGGCTGGGGAGAGGATTACATTTTGTTGGGGTTTTTGTTTTGATTTTTTTTTTAATGGTCATTGGTATTGCTGGGAAATTTGCTTTCCAATAATTTCAAATGATTAGCTAAGGATTCTATCATTCCTGAATCACAGTGGTGACTCAGCAAAGGCAGAAAACAAAACATGTCCATAATACCCATGTGGAACAGGACTGAGCACCTCATGGAGTGTCCCTGAGTGACTAGCAGCTCTGGGATCTGGAAATAGCTTCCTGAACTACAAGGAGCTGCCTTCAGGAAGTACTTTAATACATATCAGTCTCTGACATGCCTGTTTTTCAGCTGGGAGGCTGTGCAGAGCCCAGGGAGCCCCAGGACATCACTGGAATCCAGCAGCCATTCCTCCTCTCTCTGTGTCTCTTCCCAGCCCTTCAGCTGGGTGAATGAGAGGCCTCCTTTGGGCACTCAGGGTCAACTGACGAATTTTAAAAAGTCCTTCATCCTAAAAACAGTGGAGGTTTTTTGTGAGCCATAGGATAATGAGTTTCTAACGTTACTTACAACTTTAGATTTAAGATTACATGTTGGTGTTGCATTGATTTGCACAAAAAACCAGGCTGCCATTTTAAAAATAACATTACTGTGGCTTTAAAATGACCCAGGGCTCTCCTTTTTATCTGGGAATTGCAGATTGTTTAGTAAAACATCAGTCAATGACCTTGAAAAGTAGGACTTTGGAAAATAATAGCCCATTGGAACTATACGTTCTGGTGAAAGTGAAAATACTCACAGAGGGAACAAGGAACATGAACTTCTGAGAATTTATAAAAGCAGGAAGTCAGCAGATGATCACCCAGGGGGAACGAACGCTGGTGCAGGGCTACAGTTTAAAGATGGCACTTCTACTGCGTCATGCAGGACGAACCAGGTAACAAGAGTATGATCAGCACATGATCAAATGTTATGGGAGACAAAGAAGAGTATGATCAGCACATGATCAAATGTTATGGGAGACAAAGACAAAACCAGGCATTTTCGGCTGCAGGGTGATCAAAGCCATAATCGCTGATCAGTTTTGTCTTCATGCAAAGCTGCCATATTTGAGGGAAAACAGTCACTTTTTTCTGCTTTCCCATTTTCCTGATTCCAGGAGGGAGAGCACTGGTGAGGCACAGACGAGGGTGGTGAAGGTCACAGGGAGCAGCAGAGCTGCCTCTGCCTAAACTCTTGTATGAAGTCCCACAGTACACCCTTCCATAAAAGTCAGAGCTTAACTTGTGTTTTAGATCATTAGGCTGTATTTTAGAGCTGAAATTAAAGAGAAAAATATCACTTTCACTAGGGGTCCTCACCTATTTTCACTACATCTGGAATGCTGGTTTTTAAAACTATTGACTTATGAAGATGAAAAAAACCAACGACAAAGGTGGAACTGTTTCATCTTTAATGACTTTTTGCTTTGGGGAGATTACAGTACACATAAAACCCTCATGGATTTATTTTGATGCTTCTTAGCATCTTGATCACGATGAAGACATGGGACATTAGAAACCCCACGAAACCCTAATGCACAGCAGGTATGTGCATGAGTACGAGGACACATCCAGAGCCTGTATCTCGACCTCTCGCCCTCCCCAAGTTGCAAACTGCTTCCTCCCTGGGCAGCTTTCTTTTACCAAGGTCCCTTCTGGTCACTCCCAAGGTCCAAACTCACACGGCAAACCATCAAGATAGATCAACAAAGAGATAACAAGGAACTTCCGAGCTTTTATTTCTGAACACGACGAGACTAGAAGAGTAACGGAGAAGATTCATTAGGCTCTTGACATACGTTCAAAGGTCAGTAATTCCTAATTTTGTAACCGTTGCATCACTTCCCATTCTTCTGGAATCTGAAATAAATCCCAAACATACTTCTGAATCCTCAGGTGGGTGCCTCAGATGCCTCAGATCCACCCGGAGCCATCACAAGGAAGCACTGACAGCAGTCCAAGTGTGGTGGCAGTCTTGTACAGAACTGTCACCCACACATACAGAAACTAGAAACTCTTTTTCCTCCCTCATAGCCTTTTTTTAACCATAAGAAATTAGATCATCATTCCTTGTGTAATTACTGAAAACAAGTGATAACAGTTTGTGGCAAAGACAGTTTATTAGGTTTCTGGAATTGTGTCTTGCCCTCCCCCAACACATAGAAAATAACCCGACTTTACAATTTGGTTAAAGTGAAAATACACATACAAAGTATTCAGTATTTTTGACATCCATTTTGGGGGCAGAATGTCACCACTGAAAGCCAGGAAGCAATACTGAATCCTGCATTACTGACCACGTTACTTTTATGGCAAAACCATTAAAACATGCTTTGTGCTGAACATGAAATTACATACCTGAACACCATTTCCACACAATTTTCATGACATGAGGGCCTTTATTTACAGGCTGTGACAACTCAAATAAAGCTTAACAGGAATGCAAATTTAACAGTAACACTGTAGCTACATCATTTCCTTACCTCAACCCCCAACCTGATCGACTGACTTTGAAATTCTGGGGTTATTTTATTAAAAAAGGAAAAAAACCCAAACACAAACCAATAAGCAAAAAAAACCCCCACACTTGTCAACCTCCTTGGTAAACAAATAATTAAGATGGATCCTTCTGAGAAAAAGGATTAAGGACATGAGTGAAAAACAAGCTGTCCAATAGGACTGTAAACCATATTTATTTACAATAGTACACAGATAAATTTAAGATCAATCCTTTTCTTAAAAAAACAGTAAGTACACTAGTGTTAAAAAGGTGATTGTTTCTGAAAGGACTGTAAATTCTAGTAAGGTTCAGAGTGAATACAAAAGCTCCCTTTTACAAGTGTTTCCTAAGCAAAAATACTGTCACAGTTGAAGCAGCTTTATAGTATAACCTTTTGTTTAGATTATTTTTAAACATCTTCGCTGTATTAGACCAAATCGAATGCTCTTTCTAAATCGAGAAAAAAGTCAATGCATTTTTATTTTGTCGGTTTAAGTTGCAGTGGAATTACATCTTAGCAACTGCAATAGTTTACATAATACTAGTTATCTTGTTTCAATGATTTGTTTCCAATGTGATCACTAGGGTGGCAGCTTCTGAACTGGCCCTTCCATTTAGTTTCCAGTCAGCAACACCTGCTACACATTGCCAATAATAACAATTAAAACAAACAAACAAACAAACAAAAAACCCCTTCATTTACATTTCAACTCCTTCAAAAACTAAGTCACAAGACATTGTTTGACATGGCATGTGAATGAAGTCATAGATGGCATTCTATGGCTTACATTTTGCTTTATGCAATTATGTGCAACTTAGCACCATTTTTATTATGAAACTCGACCTTATTATGAAACTTGACCTTCGACAGAAGTGAAAAAAAAGCAGCTGGAACTACTAGGACACAGAAGAAGATGGTTCTAGAGCAGTGATTTCCCTCATCTGACCCCTACTAACTCACACTAGCAATGCCAAGGATGCCCCACATACAGCCACGACATTACAAGCAGGTTTTAGCTCAAAAATCTGTAACAGATGATGTACTTGGTAGATTTACTGCATGTTTCAAAACCTACTCTAGTTTGGATTCAGAAATATTTTAAGCAAGTCCCATATTCCTAACATTCCATCCTAGGCGTTCCCTTCCCTGAAATATGTTATCAAGTTGGTTTCTCAAGATATTTGAGAAGCACTCATTGTCACTAAAATCCTCCAAACCCCCATCTTTAAAAACCAATATGCTTTTGCCAATTTCACGAAATCTTTCATTTACTTAAGTGTTTTTACTTACCCTGGGACACTCCACTCAAATACAGCACCTTTAGAAATATGTCCTCATTGAAGTTTTAGTAAGGTCAGAGAAGTTATGGACAGTTAAGACCCCAAATTTACCCCAAATCCTGTGCTACAGTACTTTCCATAAGAGGCAATGCATAGTTTAGTACCACATGCTAAATATAAAAAATTAATGAAGTTTTAAGTATCAAATAATAGTCTAGAGGTAGGGATAAGCTGGTCAATTCCCTTACCACTGCCATGAAGAAACAAAGTTCACAGTGGAATGACAGGCCAAACACCAGCAGTTTGCACCTACACTGACAGCCCAAACTTTGACAGTCCTGGTTTTTGTTTTTATAATAAAAAGGTACCTGCTTACTAATTTGCTAGCAGTCACCAAATATTCCTTCATCTGCCAAAAATCTCCCCACTTGCTGACCCAAAACCCAAGCTCCCTGGCTGTCAAGAAACTCTCTTTCTCCTACATTATTTCAATGCAAGTAGCAACCAAAAATGTTAGTAAACTGGCCTACTATTTTATAACCTTACCACAAGTGATGAAAAACAACCTCAGGCAGCAAGAGCTCAAGCAGAATTGCTCTGTCAAAACTTCACATGAAAGTTTACGTTCCCATATATTTATAGTGAAACTTCGGTAATTCAGAAAGTACAATTACAAAGTGCAAGAGCATGAGATGGGCACATCTACACCAGGGGAAAAAAAACAAACAACCAAAAAACAGAAAACCACATTAAAGTGCCAAAGGGATTTGCTATAATTGCTACCAAAACCTGGAACTTTGCCAAGATCATAATTCTGAAGCACTTGCAAACAAGACAAGGTGACAGGCAGTGACAGTGGGATCTAACACCAGCAGGACGTGGCAGGTTTTGGTTCAGGCTTTATATGTATCTCGTCACGATCTGGGGGTTGACTAAGCATTAATGGCTTGTGACTTTTAAGCTTGTGAGCCAGTGTCATGAATATGGCCTCCACGTGGTCATTGTCATTGGGGTTCTTGGCAGAGGTCTCAAACAAGGGCATGCTGTGGGTATCAGCAAACTTCTGCGCCAGGTCCGTGGGCACCTGAATGGCACTTCTCAGGTCACACTTATTTCCAACCAGAATCCGTGGGATATCGTTGGCAAGAAGGTGTTGTTTGCACTCCTCTATCCATGAGGGCAGACTGTGGAAACTGGCAATGTTTGTCATGTCATACACGAACACCACAGCGTGTACATTCCTGTAGTAGTGCTGCACCATGCTCTTCCTGAAGCGCTCCTGGCCTGCAGTATCCCACAGCTGTATCTGGAAAGGGAAAGACAGTGGGAGAAAAACGTGGTTTACTACTCATGTTGGAAAACAGTACAAACTTACCTGTAGCCAGGGGAGTTACATGATCACAGAAGTCTACTCTTCTGAATTAATCATACTGAAAAGTTTGTGCTGAAAAAAAAATTTACACAATTTCTGAAACTTTGGCTTTCAAAGATGCTCACGAATGAGGCCAGGAACAACTTGATAAAAAATACAAATTTCTGAAGGTTTGTTGGAGACTGTACTTTTTAGGATTTTTATAGAAACAAATGCTGAAATCTTGGCAATAGCACTTTCATTTGAAAGTAACACAAAATACACGTTACCTCACAGTACAACCCTCAGCTGACACGATTTTTGTTATTGCCAAAAATAATGTCATCTTCCCCAAAGTTTTGTTCGCCGTCTATTGTGGTATTACATAAAAGTAGGAAGAAATCAAGCCATGCTTGATAACACCACCACCACCACCAAAAACAGGACGAAGAAATCTGTCCCTGCAGTGTATCCACTGGAATAAAACCCTCCCACGAAGAACATCTAACTTCAGCTTATTTAATGCCTAAACTGGGACCACGCTGTGGTTTGTAGTATCAAAATATGCATAAAAGGAAAAAAAACCCAAAGAAAATAATGCATAAACCTTTGCATGTTAGCTTAACATGTGACTATTGTTTCCAATACTAGGGTGTGGCTCTATCACACACATCTGAAAGGCAATTCCCATTTCTTAGGAAAAAGCTGAGTCCTGGCTTCCCGTCTGTCATGCACAGCTGATCCCTGATGGCTGGGGCAGATTGATTAGTATTCAGGCTTTTGAGCATACCCTCCCTGGGTATGAAAGCTGAGTTCTTCTTGAGACTCAGAACTCAAGGAATATTAAATGTTCTGTAGACAATGAAGGTAAATTTAAAATTCAGTCTGTCCTCATGAAAGTTACAGCTGCTATGTAATCGTTGAAATTGTTCTCCCATTACCACAGTTCTGCATTCCTTTGATCCAAATGTTTCAGTAAAACTTCTTATTTAGAAATTGCAAGTGTCCTGAAAGTTGCCTTGTTTACCACTTTTACCAGTGTCTTTTTATATTAAAAAAAAAGGAAGTCCAAGTGCCAAGAAAATCTGCTGACAGCAAGAATTTAAGATGCATCACTGAGAGAGAGAAGGATTACAGTATCACATAAAATTGTTCTGAAACAGTAAAAATAGGGTGAAACCCAACAGAAGCAGATGCAAAGTCTTGATAACAGTGACTACCAACGAAGACTTTTCCTTTAAGCACAGGGTTCATCAGGTTGGAAAGTATTAAAACAGATGACGATCCAGATACACGAGTCAATCACAGGATGTTACGAATCACACGTGTGACAGACTGAAGGAAAAACATGTTTCAGATGGTGTGACTTTTCCTGCAATGTTATGTTCAGCCCCAGCCACCCATCCTCGAGAAAAACTCAGACCAGAGCAGTTGGAAAAGGCAGTTACTGGCTGCCTCAGGGGAACTGAGGATTTACATGAAAACATCGGAACAGCTTGGCTTCTGCAGCCCAGTCCAGTTCTCTGCAGCTTCTGATCCACAGACTTAAAAAGACCCATGTGCAGCTTCTAAAAGGGTCCTTAAGATTATTAAAAAAAACAAGCCAAATGATAATCAGCAGCAATCTGTCTCATTTTAGAGTAAAAACCTGCTTTTTGCCAATGGTATTACACTCTACACACAATTGGCTCCATCTCCATCGTCTGTTAAGAGAGTTCAGACAATCAGATTAAACACAGGCTCCAAAGCTTGGGTAAGATTCAGTAACATACCCAGGTGAGAGATACTTCTAGTTCTCTGCACTTGCACAGAAAATGTTCATGAATGTGACAAATTAAAGAGAGAAGAAAGAAGCACAGATTGAAGCAGTCCTGTGTTCAGACAACATAATGTTAAAGAATGACTACAGATAAATCTTGGAAAATGCTGTATCAAATTAATTTAAAGAGGGAGCTCATTTCCACAGGCAGCTGTGAGCTTACAATTCTCTCCCCAGCTCATTCACAGAGCAGAAATCAGTCATGCTTCAGTCAAGCAAGTTCCCCAAGTGTATTGCCAGCCTTGGGTAAAGAAGGGGAAATTAAATTAAAGTTTTACATATCTTCCAAGGTAAGCTTAAACTACAGTTCCTCCTAAATTTTATTTACATGCAGCTTTCAAGCTTGAAGGGTGCAAATTAAAAATGTTAATATTCCTGGCAAGGAGTAGTTTGCACTGAGAGGAAAATCCTTTCCCAATATTGAAAACTTCACACTTAGGAAGTTTCTTTTCTCCTCTTTCCAGGTGAACTTGAGGACACTATTCCTCAAGTTCTATTTCTGCCCCTCCCCCCAAGTATTTTCTCCACTGAAAAAACAGGACTGAAAACATTCACATTGAGAGATGTGCACTGATGAAGTAACAGTAAGGCTACTGTTTCATTATTAGTCCAAGACCATTCATCTTCAAGGGAGCATATTTTTTTGTAGCAGCCCTTTAAAATGTGTATTTTGAAGATTTGGTTTAACAGCATAATTCAGTTAATAAAACTGTGTACAGAATCACTTTAGGGGAGACAAATGGCGTAATATCTATTAAATATATTGACTCAGCTATCACCTCCCACCTTCTGAATCCTTCTTGTGGATCCAGAAAGGCTGTTTTCTAAACAAGGACTCATTTAGCATGCATGGTTTGTAACACACTGCTAAAAACATAACTGGCCTTTGATAAAGATAAAATGGTAAACTATGTCTCCTTTTAAAAGATTTGGGCAAAAAAACTTGGAATAGCTCAAAGGTACAGAACACGATGTTCAGACTTTCTTCCCTGAATTTCATTTGCATCCTTTGCTCTTTTAATGTAGGTCAGTGAAGAGTGACATCATTGTTTTCATCAGTTTTCAACGCTTAGATCAATTGAGGGAGAGGAAAATTCAGAATGCAAAAAATTCATTTGTTGAGAGCTTTAATTTACTCATCACATTTAGGTGTCAGTGTTTCATATGAAGCTGTTATCCTGCTGTAAAAGCTATGAAGGAATACACGTGTACCTATGTCCTGGAATTCTGCACAACTGCTGTATGGGAGACCCCCGGACGAGAAGAACTGTGCTTGTGTTCCTGCCAATGACACAGCATTTCTCCAGCTGTGAGGGAAACGCTCAGTGCTGTAGCAGCACAAGGAAGACCATCCAGCTGGCTGGGGGAAGGGCAAAGGGAGAAAAGAAGACATTACTTTATAATCTCCTTCAGTGTAAGAGGAAAAATTCCCTTCGGGGCACAGCACGGACCACAGTAACTCAGTTCATTGAAGCTTCTCTCTCCTGGTTCAACAGGCACTGCTGGAGCTCACTGCCACATGTGAGAAAGGTGAAGACGAGTGAGAGGAGGTGCCAGAAAACCAAAAATTGGTTCAAACTTGACAACACTCAGCATCCCACTAAGAGCTAGAGTCCTGGCCACAATGACAGAGTTTATTCCTTCAAAGCTCAAACAGAACTTCCACAAAAGAACATGTCTCAGAAGAGCCTCCCTCAGGTCTCCGCCCCCCTCAACGAGACGTGGTGTATTCTGCAGGTAAATTCTCTCAAGAGTGCAGAAAAACAACCCACCACAACATGTGCAACAAAATGGCACGATAACCTGTCTGAAGCACCTCAGAGCTGGGGATTAGGCCATGTTCTTTTTCACTTCTCTCCAACAAAGGCCAGGCAGAGGCGATGACAATGCCAGTCAATAAGATGGTGCTGACAAGACAAGACAATATCCCTCGGGAGTTTCTCTCCTCTGTCACGGACAGCAACAGACATGGGAGTACAGAATTTCAGCTGTCAAAAAAGTTCTAGTCAGTGGTTTTCTAAAGGAAAACAAAGACTCCTATTCATCTTTATTTTTTAGTTAAAAAAGGATATGAGGTAAAGAACTGCACAAGAGTAGGAAAGCAAACTGGCTTTTCTACTCTTGTATGCACTCCACAATTTATTCAGTCAGTAAGTAAGCAAGGAAAAACTATAGCTTTCAGCTACATGACTGAAAGCTGTAATTATAAACACCAGGACTACTGTTACTTCCTTTTTCTACACAACTGAACTTTGGTCATGGAAACAAACCCTTATACAGAAGCAGACTTGTGCAGGGGATTCTGTTTAAAACCTGTTCCTGCTGGTAAACAAACTGCATTTGTAAGCCCTTAGAAGACTGACCTGCAAATGACTGTCAGGATCACCACCAGCATTTCTCTATCTACCAGGCAGACTAGGTGTGTTTCATGTGCCTTTATAATTTGCTTTCCAGCACAAAGAAGACAAAAGAGCATTTTTTTCCTCCCATCCAATTTTCCCCTAAATTTAGTTCTGCAAGAGTAATCTTCAGCTAAACCTATAATCAGAGTAAAAGCACAGACAAATGCAAGCCAAGTATCCAGCCCGTCGCTGTCCAGTTCTGCACCACATTTGCCCACACCAATACAGCAAACAGAATCCTAAAAATGAAAAGTTGGACCCTATTGCTCGATCCTGAACAACATCCAATTTCCTAACATTTTTAAAGCAAAGTGATCGTAACAGTGGCACCTACGCAGCTTGAAGGTTCAAGTATGTAACTTGAACTTGAAGGTTAGAGTAACTGCGACCCTCGCCTAAAGACAAACGCAGAATTTCTGTGATGCAACAAACTGATGACACCAGACTAAAACAGAGGTAAGAGATCTACCTAAAGGCCCGTTTTAAAGCCAAATTACTGATTAACACCTGACAAAAGACGCACAAAGTTTTGGCCTGTGGTAGGAATTGTTCATCATCACAGAAACCTACACAGCAGCTACACTTCCAATAAGACCCAACCACACCAAACAGCTGGGGTGTGACAGGAGGCCTGGAAACTCCTGCAAGGGGCACGGTGCCCGGGATGCCCAGAGCTCAGAGAATCACAGAATCTGTAAGGTTGGAAAAGACCTATGGGATCATCGAGTCCAACCTCTGACCCAACACCACCTTGTCTACTAGACCACGGCACTGAGTGCCATACCCAGTCTCTCCCTAAACACCTCCAGGGACGGTGACTCCACCACCACCCCGTGCAGCCCATTCCAATGCCCAATCACCCTTTCCATGAAGAACTTCTTCCTAATGTCCAACATAAACCTTCCCTTCCACAGCTTAAGACTATGCCCTCTTGTCCTCCTATTGCTGCTTGCCTGGGAGAAGAAGCCAATCTCCACCTGGCTACAACCTCCCTTCAGGTAGTTGTAGAGAGCGATAATATCCTCCCCGAGCCTCCTCTTCTCCGGGCTGAACACCCCCAGCTCCCTCAGCCGCTCCTCACAGGATTTGTGCTCCAGACCCTTCACCAGCCTCGCTGCCCTTCTCTGGACACGCTCCAGCACCTCAACATCCCTTTTATCACCCGCGGGCGCCCAGCCCTGGCGGCTGCCAGGGGCTCTAGGGGCGAGCCGGGCACCCGCATCCCGCACGCCTCCCGCTCCCGCCGCCTGCCCCGCGGTGCCGGGCGCCGTGCCCGGAGCGGGCTGTCGGGGCGGGCCGTGCCCGGGCCCGGCTCGGGGAGGGCCCCGCAGTACCTTGATGCGCTCGCCGTCGATGGTGACGGCCCGCTCGCGGAAGTCCACGCCGATGGTGGCCTCGGTGCGCTGCGGGAAGCGGCCGGCGCAGAAGCGGAACGTGAGGCAGGTCTTGCCCACGTTGGAGTCGCCGATCACGATGATCTTGAAGATGCGCGAGCGGGCGGGGGGCAGCGCGCCGGGCAGCGCCCCGGAGCCCGTCAGGCTCAGCTCCAGCGAGGACTCCACGTCTCCCGACGCCGACGCCATCGCGGGCCCCGGGAGGGAACGGGACGGGTCGGGAACGGGAACGGGAATGGGAATGGGACGGGACGGGCGCGCGCCCGGGAAGCGACAGCCTCCCGGCCTCAGCGCGCGCCGCGTCACGCCACGGCAGCGCGCGCGCGCCGGTCTCGCGAGAGCGCGGCGGGCGGGGCCTGCGCGCGGCGGCGCCGCTGCCGCCAGGGGGCGCCAGGCACCGGGAGCCCGGAATCAGGAACCGGGAACCGGGAATGGGGGCTGGGAAGGAGCCTGCAGGGGTGCGGTGAGACCCCCTGCACCCGTCCGGGCGTCCTGCGCGTTGTTGCAAAACCTGCGTTGTGTCAAAATTTTTTCTTAAGACAGGATGTTCCCCGGTGTTTGGTCTTCGTGCGCTTTTTCCAAGCCTGTTCATGGAGAAGGGGGATTTAGCCCTTGGAACAGAGAGCTGCTAATGAGCAAGCTTTAAGTGATGCCCGTGTGTTGGAAAAACAAATTACTTCTTGGTGGAATTGGTTAAGGTTTAGGGCTGGACGTGCTCCAGTGACCTCTGCGATGAGAAGGTGGCTGGGGGTGAAAATTAGAGGAAACGGAGAATTTGTATTCACATCCCAACAGAACTTATAACGGTACGGAAATTACAGGGTAAAATGAGGGTGCTGCTCCCAGGATGGAACACAGTCGACACGCTCCACGATGACTCCCCATACAACAATAAGCACCCGCTAAAGGTGGACAGAACGGAGGGTGGAGCAGTGGAAATCCCTGCGGGGAGAGGAACTCAATAGCACCTGTCACCCAAGGGAGATAGGAGAAGATGCCCTGCTGCTGAGCCAACAGTTGTGGCGAAATCTCTCTCCTCGGATGAACCTGGTTCATTAAAGCCTAACTGTAACATTAACACACACCTCCCTCCCAAAGTTACCCGCCTCCAAGGCACAACTACCCCTAACCGGGCGTGTGCCCTCTGGTTTTTTTGACTGTACCTTGAAAAGGGAAGCGGGAGAATTTTACACCAGTCAGTAACAAAGGTATTTATGACTGAAGTCACTCAAGTTCCATCTAAACATAAATAACTAGTATAAAAGTAAGTTGAGAATGGAGGAAAAGTTAGGGAAGACTCCACCAGAACTGCTGGGATCAGTTGACGGGCGGAACCTGTCTTCTCATTCTATAGGGACATCTATTGGGTAAGAACCATACTCTATGCATGCTGGATACTTTTATTGGGATTAGAGCTTGTCTGTTTATTGCTTTAAACATGTTTTTGCAGGCAGATACTGTCACCAGCGATCTTCAAACCTTAACCTGTCACAGTTTGTATCAATAAAGGGTGTTATTCTGTAAACTGTTAGTGTCAGTCCTTCCCCTGGGCTGGCAGTCACCTGCAGCCTGAACACACTGGAATAAAGTGGGAAGACCCACTGAGGGGTCTCCCTTAGGCTCAGCTCCCTGACAAGGGCAGTCAAATCGCCCCCTCATGCAGTGGGACTGTTCAGTGAAGGGTCCCCATAACGGGACGCCGGCAGACTGGTTGGGCACAAGGGTCTCGGCTTTCCTGGGGCACTGACAGACAAATCAAACACTAAGGGTCGAGGTGACATCAACCCAGGGGGAGGTTAACAAAGCTTGGGATGCAGGATATGCCACTGGACACAAAGAATGCAGGATTTATGGGCCACAAGGACATGCAGCAGAACTCCCAAAATAAGGAGAAAACTAATAAACCCAAGTCAGCAACTGTGCTGGAATCAGCTCCGACTGGGTAAAAGGTAATTCCCTCAGGGGGTGATGGGAACCACCGACTCACAGACCCTCAACCCAAGAAACCCACCCACCCAAGAGAAGAGAAAGACTCAGCATGAGGACTAGTTAGCACGAGGAGTGAGAGTCTTTAACCAACAGAAGATAGAATACTAATTATTGTCACATTACTATGTGACTTGCAGCAAATGAACACCGGAGGGTGACCACAACAAACCCACCTTTGTTCAGCAATGAGCTGGGTTTTGAGCTAGATAAGGGAAAAGGCCAATAAAAACCAGATCCTGCGAGGTGGGATCGTGCTTTTCTTCATGCCAATGTCCTCTCTTACACAGCTGGCTCAGGTGTAAAACTCCCTCCTGCCCCAGGGGAGGTGTTGGGACATTGACAGGGAGGCCTCAAGGTGTTCATCCCTTCTGATAAGGCACAACTGGCTCAACTACATTGGTGTGAAAAAAAGCAGTCATGTCTTAAAAGGGCTCATAAATCATCAAAGACCTCCAAAGTGGCCCCAGACTCATTTCTGGGGCCTTCCACCACAGGACGGTGTTACATCAGAGAGTGTAAACACCCTCCCTACCTCCCCCCCCTCACCCAGGGGAGATACCTGGATGTTACCACTTGAACCTGAGTGTGTATTAACCCATTGATCTTTGTGTTTCAGGGGCTTTCCCTACCCCCAGTGGATCGACTGTGACCATCACTTCAAGCAATGGACATCAAAATTCCAACAGTCAAGTCTCCACTATCTACTCTTGTCCTCTCTTTCTTTCTTTTCCATATATATTTTTTTAAGTGATATCTTTATACTTTTATATTGTTGCATTTCTATAGATAATAACCAATACGGCTACATACCTCCTTTTCATTGCAACCAAACTGTTCTAAAATAAAACCTACATATATACACATATATATGTGTATATATATGTATATATATATATATATATATGTATATATAAACACACCGGTCATTCAGTGTCATTTCCCTCTAACCCGCCCCAAGGGATCTCTTAACAAGAACCTCAGTCACCCCACCTTCAGGGGCAGAATCATAACATTCAAGCAAGGTCACCCTAGAGCACATTGCACAGAATTGCATCCAGATGGTTCTTGACTATCTCCAGTCAGGGAGACTCCACAACCTCTCTGGACAATCTGTGTGGTCACCTACACTTCCTCATATTCAGATGGAACTTCCTGTGCATCAGTTTCTGCCCGTTGCCTCTTGTCCTATTGCTCAGCACCACTGAGAAGAGCCTGGAACCATTCTCTTGACACCCTCCCTTCAGATACTTATAGGCTTTGATGAGGTCCCTTCTCAGTTGTCTCTTCTTGAGGCTGAACAGGCCCGGTTCCCTCAGCCTTTCCCTGTAAGAGAGATGCTCCAGTCCCTTAATCATCTTTCTTGTCCTCTGCTGGACCCCCTCCAGGAGCTCCATGTCTCTCTTGTACTGAGGAGCCCAGAACTGGACACAGGATTCCAGGTGAGGCCTCACCAGGGCTGAGTAGAGGGGTGGGATCACCTGCCACGACCTGCTGGGAATGCTCTGGGAAGCAGATGGGAATGCTCTGGGAAGCAGATCTTTGCCAGCCCCTCTGCCTGTGCTGTGCTTCAGGCTGACCCCTCTGCTGCTGCCATTTACAGTACATGAGCAAGTTCATCCCTGACAGAGAGGACACTTGGATTAAAAGTGACTGATGTATCTCTCAATAAGAAGGGAAGTATGGCATTGCTTTAGCAGTCTGTTACCTCACCAAGGGCATCAGCCTAGGAGACAGGTGAGATGTAGACATCAAGTTTAAGCAATGTCCACCAGCAACATTATTTTAGAGAGCTTAACTCCTACACTGCAAAGCAAATGTAGATTGCAGTAGTTGAGAGAACTCGTTACTCGTTGGTGATTCTCTGGCCTGCAAACTGATAGCTGAGCCAGGATTCCTAAGGTTTGGATCACATACCTAATAATAGCCACTGGGAGTCCTCCTCTTTACACTGTTACACACACCTCTGACCACTTGGGGCTTCTTGCCTGCACAAATAGCAAATGATCCCGGGATCCTATAGAGCAACTGTCATGTAATTGAAGGGTAGTGCTTTGAGCAGCCTGTTATTACTAATATAAAAACAATAGGCTAGATTAAATAAAAAAAAAAAAGTTAAAATATCTTGAGTTCAGAGTGATTTCAGTTACAGTGCCCATCTTAGTTTTTGTCACACCCCTTTCCCCTCCCTTGGACCAATCTCTAAGATTGTAGAGATGTTCCTCCAGCCTCTAGTCCTCTTCTGAGACAAGATGCCTCCATTTATGCTGTCAAATAATTCATTCTTTCAAAGAAGAGGAATAGTTTTGTTCTGTTGTGAAAGTGAAATTAAAAGGAGGTGAGGAGGTTATGCCACCAGTGAGTTGCTACTGTCCCTTATGCAGAATTGCTCCCTTTTGCAGCTAGAATGTAAAATGTGTTTGGCTGAGGAGAAGGAGCACGAGCAAACATATCTCTATAGCCCCATGATCAAAGAAGTAGAGAAATGCTAGTTCTAGTGGGGGGTGCCCTGATTTGGGCTCTGACTAGTGTGCTAAAAGGTGAGTTTAAACAGCTGTTCAGCAGGGTCTGCTAACAGCTCGTTTAACTGATTTTGGTCTGGGTTATACCAAGAGGGCCAAAATGAATTATAATTAGATCTGAGCTCTTCAACAGCTTTTAACTTCTTTTATTTCAACGGCCAAGACACACCATCTAGTGGCTGAGGGCATTCCTAGTCATTAGATTATTGTACTCTGCTAGTTATAAACTGACACTCCCAACATTTTGCCAGTGAATTTGCCTCACAATACTGCCAACAGCCACCACAGTTCCTGTTTTGTTGGCTGTGGACAGGCAGAACCTCCTTCACAGGGATCCACTGGAACACAGCTGGGCCCTGAAGCAATGGATGTGCAATAAATAACCCGAGAGTTTAACTTTTGTCCCAGATGTGGACAATACCTGGGTATAGAGAGAAAAGTTCACTTTACTGAGAGACTAAAGTGCTCTTTACTTAAAAGAATTCACAGTTCTTCCAGGGGTCAAAATGAAATCCTGAGTGCAGTTAATGAAGCTCCTCATTCACTTCGGGTTTCTTGGTGGTACTCAGTATTTGCCCTCTCCTCTTGCAGCAGCTTGCCTTAGCTTGAGATAGTAAAGGTACACGTGGGAGTTTTGACTGTCCTTTCTGAAATTCCTCATTACTCCAGTCATGAGACTTTGGCATTAGCCTTAACAAATCAGTAAGATTTGACATAAGGTGACTCCACCCACCCTCCCCACTCTTTCCAGGAAAGCTGTCCCTCAAGAGCAGGAGTTTTGGAGGAAGGTGGCTTCCCATCGGGAGGACAGCACTCATTGCCTCTTTTCTGCACTTGATTTCCAATTTAATCCTTTGATGGGCTGATCTCAGGAGATCTCAGGAGGCTCTTGGCTTAAGTCACTTTTATGTGAGCTATTTCAGTGTGGTACTCGAAATGTCATCACTTCTGTTACACTTGTAGGGATAAAGATGTTGATTAGATCCTTACGTTTCATCCAGCACAGACTATTTCTGGATGCTCCTTTTCCTTTCTGATGTATTTGAAGACCAGCAAATATAATTGAATTTATTTATAGTAACAGAATAAATTAAAAATGTTTCTTTCTATAGAAGCATTTGAAAAAAGGTTTTGGTTTTCTTCTTTTGCAAGGACAAGTACTTTTAATGTGCTCTTCGGATGTGCTCAGTGAATGAATGCACAAGAGCCCAAGTTCACAGTTATTTTTATTTAGCAGATGTAGAATTTTCTAAGAAAAGGGATTCTGAAAATAGTTGCAAGTCTCTGGACTTGTGTAGCATTTTAAGAATAGTTATTTCTGTCTTCCCTTGAAGGCGTATTTTAACATGTTAGTCCCATGAAAATGCAGACTGTTCAATGTCTAAAAATTACATCTACCAGGTTTTGAGTTAAGGAACAAATTAGGGAAAAAAGAGTGAGTCTAAGGTTTTCTCATGTTGCTTGTTATTTTCTGAAGAGATCAAAAAGTTTCCAGGTGTGCCCTACTAATTTAATGACAGGTAGTTTAAAAATGCTTTTAAAGTTTCCGCGGAGATACTGTACCTCTGATTCCTTGTGGGGGCTTTGTCCTTTGGTGTGAGGCCCCACATCCTCCATTTTTGCAGGAAAAAGTCCTGTGGTTTTGCAAGGAAAAGTTCTACTATTGCAAGACTTGACTTTGCAAGTCTAAGAAGAGTTTGACCTCCCACTAACATATTTCTTTATGATAAAATACAGATGGCAGAAATGTTGGAGGCACAAAGGACAGCTTTTCAGGAGACAGGATTCAAGGACCCTGTATGTTAGACTGAAAAAGCAAGTATTAACATACCCTGTTGAAATCATAAGGTCAAATGTCTCATCTATCTTTGCACTGAAATGAAGCTTTGACACAGCTGCTTTTACCGCCAGTCACCAGACTGCGACTTTCTCATTCACTTCCATGCCCTTGTTCTCATCAAAACTATCAACTGAAAAACCTTAGGAAAAGAAAAAGAAGTAAAAGCTTTCCCATTTCCAGCTTGTGCTTGGATTTTATCCTCATTGAGTGCCTGATGGTAGACTGGGGCTTTAATGTGGAGATCAGTGTGTGTTTTAGGTTGTCTGGATGATAATAGGCCTCATCCAGCAGACATGTCATCATTGTATTTGTCTGACACAAATGCAAATCCTCTGCATGAGAACCCTCTGTTCTGCCAAACATGGGCAGAGAAACTCTGGACCCTTAATGTTAAAGGCAGCAACCTCAGCTTTATGAGTGGTATTTCTGTAGGAGCACCCACTTGACATCCCTACTCATAAGAATGGGAGTGGCTGTGGGATTGCATTCAGTGCTTGCAAGGCTGCTTGGCCATCTGGGTCTGTACAGAAATGTAAGGTCGTGCAGCCCTGGGATGGCAGTGACTGGAAGAACGAGCCCTTGGCCTGTCTGGGTAGCTGAGGGGACAACTGACTGACTTCTGCGTCGAGCTTGTCACAGAACCCCAGGCTCTCCAAACCTGTCGTGACACTGCCTGCACATCCTTGGTCCAGTGCTGAGTGTGCCCTCTGCCTTGTTGGGCTGGTTTATCCAAGGGGGGAGGTCAGAAAAAACAGGGAGCACCTTGCCAGCGGGGCTGCAGAGAGCACTAGCAAGCAGCAAAGCTGCTCTGAAGCGTTTTGATCTGCCAAGCAAGTCTTAAACTAAAAGCCATGTCCCTGCTTTCTCTCTCCCCGCAGTCCTACACGCTGTGCTTAAGGTCTGGCTGCATGTCCCAAGGCAGCACTGCAGGAAGGTTCACCAAATGTCACAGAGCTTCTATATTTACCTGTCTTTATCAAGGCCCCCAGTCAATCATTCCAGGCAGCAAACAAATCCAGTTGTGATCTCCCAGCGATTTGCCTGCATGTTGGGCCCTTGACTCCCAAGACTGCTTGAGGTGAGGATATACCGTGCGTTTTGTTTTCTGGCAACAGGTTTTTCTTCAAATAGTATGATCTCAGGGTGTGGTTTTGTTACTTGCTTCTGCAAGAATAAGCTTTCCTTCTTTTCCCAGGCTCTTACTTGTCATCAAGGGCATAGTCCTACTGCGAATTCAATTAAAACGTTGAATAAAAAAAAACACTGTCGTGGATTAACCCCAGCCAGCAAACAAATACAAGAGGTTTTTATTGTATGCAGAGTATACTGAACAAATAAATATAAATACTGCTTGTATTTATCCCAGTGGCTTAATGCTTGGCAACAGCTGGTGCATCAGCCTGGCACTGAGATCAGTTTGCTCCCTCAGTTTCAACCCAGTTGCCACACAAGGCTTATCCTCTCTTTAAGTATCTAAGTAAATTTAGGTCACCATACGTTGTTCACATAGCACACATACAATTTGTGTACCTGTCTATAATTTATAAAAGGCAGGATGGCAATCAAGCCAGATTTGGTACGCTCCCAAGCCGTTCATTCATGCTTTTGTCTGAAAACCAGTGTCTCACATCCTTTTGTGCTCTCTGCTGGTGGAGATTTTCCCTTACTGGCACGCACTGCCTTGTGCAGTTATTTTTTTCTCCCTTCTGTCAAGGGAGGCAGAAATCCAGCAACCTCAGCAGCAGAGGGAGTTGTGGGGATAAGAGATCAGCTGCCCAGTGGTCCTTGTCACCTAAACTCTTCTCTGGTCTGTGTGGCATTCCCGATCCCCTCTCCATGGTTTTGACTGGAGTGGAGAACACAGAATAAAACTCTGAGAAAAGACAGTGGCAATGGGAGAGCTGGATGAGACTTGCACTCCCCCATCTCCCTGTGATCCCCTGGTGCCAGAAGGATACCCAGTGGGTTTTCCCAGTTTAAAAGTGCTCAGGGGTCACCTGGGCCAGACTACATAAAAAAGGGGGGGTTGTTTGCCTAGGAGTGAGAGGAACTAAAAATTATGTCTTCTCTATCCCCCTTTGCTTTCTGTATTGTAGTTTGGAGCACGGGGGAATTCAGGAAGGAGGCCATACCCTAGGGGTCAGTGCCTTTGAACCGTTGCATGGAGAGGATTCAGGTGGGTGAGGTGCCTTTCAGGACAGCCCCTGCTGCTGCTGTACAGAATATATGGCTGTATAACGAGATCTCAGCCAGTTTTGCCAAAAAATATAAAAGTCTAATTGAAGGGGGTAATCATTCTCCACCATCAGGGTTCTGCAATACAGAATGTAAAGAACATGGTGAAAAGATGCTCATTAGAGGACAACATAAGAATTCAAAAGCACAGACAAGTTCACTCTGCAATGAAACAAGGATTGTTTTTTTTCCAGCTCAAGCAGTTACATTTCATTAAGACATTTACTGATACTGCAAGTGAAGCGAGATGAAAAGTTATGAACATTTGCTGATTCCTATGAAGAAAAAAAGTGTTTGAAATGCATGATGTAGACAGCCAGAAGCCAACATTTTCCTAAAAAAATTATAAAAATACTTGCAGATTATAAACATAACTGCAAGAAAAAATAGCAGCTAACTAATAAAAGCAGCTTAATATATTATGAGTATACGGTGTAAAGTTTCATATTTTTGCAATAAAATCATACAATATACATGCAGTGGAACAGAGCTGTTCCTGCTCTCAGGGGCTGATAGACATCCCTGCAGTGCTCTCAAAGGCTGGAGCCATGGCTCGTGGTTTTGAGTTCAGGAGAAAGTGCCAGACACTGAACAAGCCCTCAAAGCCCCACAACTTGCACCTACCATGGAATGCCAGTCGTGCATGATCCACTCAGCAGCCACATCGTTGCTCACACTTTATTTTCCCCTAAATAAATAGCATTTACACATCCCCTGGGTTCACTGCATGAAGGCAAGATGGGAATAAAGTTAAGAGCAAAGTCTACTTTTGGAGTACTGCAATGGCTTCATCTGTAGCCCAGGTGAGGCAGAGACTGAGGGTGATTCCTCCTTCCCTGCTTCACAACAGCTTAGGCACTGCAGAAATCATGCAATCCAAAATGAGAACATTACTTTTGTACGTATTCCTTCAAAAAATTAAAAAGATTACAGTCCAGAACTCTGACATTGCTTTTCCAACTGTTCAACAATGGGTTAATCAATTGCACTTTGTTTTTAGAGCAGTTTTTATTCACCTCCAGTAGGAGGTGGAGGAAGGCACTTAGCATGCAACCTTGCAGCATTTTAAGGGACAGAGGGACTGCAGAAAGACGTTGTCTTTCTGCTATTGCATGAGGGACCTTCAGAACAGTTTCCAGAAGCATAATGAATGACAAGGTAGAAGATCCTGATGGAGTGGAGGGGTACTGATGAAAGGTCAAAACTGAGAGATTTATGCAGATAAAATAATGCATGAACTGCCAGGCTACCCTGGCTCCTCATAAATCTTCTGTGCTTCAAGTCCTCTTGTAGACAACCACGAGGTGCTATTCCCAGAAATGGAAGGGTGTGGTTTCAAAGTATTAAAAGTTCAAGGCAGGTGGTTTCCCAGCAGGAATGCCCCTTCCCTCCCCAGAAGAACAGTGAAGGTACTGAGGACATGGATAAGGAAGGGATGCTATTTTTTAGGGGATGCTGTTTTTCAGAAGGGTACGAGGTGTCCAAAGGAACCTTGACTGCAACAAGCTCCTTTCCCATCCAAAGGGGTGAGTATGAGGATACTGCTGTAATCACTTCAGTATCACACCCACCTTCCCTGCAGGCATCCACTACCAAATGCAGACCCTGCAAGCGCTGGAGTCCTTGTGCTCACTGCAGACAGCGTTAACCAGAGCTGTTATTCACTGCACACAATTGTTAACAAACATTTTTTTCAGGTAATGTTAACTGTCCAGTACACAACACATTTTAGGTTCCTATACTGCTGTGTCAGCAGTTTGCTGGCTACTTTTGCCCCAGTTTGTCAGCATTGCCACATTATTTTGCCTGATAATTGCTTACAATCACAAGACATTCAGGGACACTGGGTCAGGAAAACTTCGGGATCAGGAGGACTTATGGGTGGGGAAGAGAAAGCTACATTTTATTATTTCATCCCCCAAACCCATATCTGAGGAAAACAGCAAATGCTTCTTCAGTCAGCTTGCTTCTGAACACCTCTTTTTCAAACCCCCAGGCTCTTTGTAGCCTGAAAAAAAGCAAAGGATCTTTTTCTTTGTAGCTACAATTAGTTTCTAGGATAGGACAGACAGCTTCCTGCCAAGGTGGTTCTTCTGCAGCCTGACTTCAAAAAGAATCACATCATTTCCCTACTGACCTTTCTTCCTTTTGCGAGACCCACACCCCAATTAACAATCCATCAGCACGGAAGGAGACAATGGGGAATTAAGGGAATGAGCCAAGGGATTGTTTATTACAGAGCTGGTGGGCATCTAAGGAGGATGCTGGACCCTACAAGGAAACACTAGTACTCATTTACAAACAGAACTCAGCATTTTTATTCTTTGATTGACTTCCTGCCAGTTTTGATATTTGCTACCACCAGAGAAGAGCGTAAAAACACAGTACAACATTGTTAACCAGTTAGGAAGGCTGGAAGGGAAAGCAAATCCCGGTACAATAGCAAGTGGCTTGGTGGAGTTTATCATTAAGATTTTTTTTTTCTTTTTAACGGATCAGCAATGAAGCAATAAATATGCTGCTGCACTGAACCAACAACAGGACTTTCACTAAGTTCGTGGTTTATTGCATCACAGTTTAAAACTAAATGTTATCCATCATCATACATTCACCGACCAGGTAAATGACACTTTTTCATGTGTTATATGCTAAATGGCTAAAATTATGCAGTAGCTGAACTAGACTAGGACTAGTAGAGGTAGATACTGAATGGGCAGTGCCAGGCAGAAATATTTTGTAAAAGTACTTTTTTGTGTCTCATTATGAACAATTCACAGGTGTAACACTTTCAATTAAAACAAAACATCTTAGGGAAGCTATTCTAAGATGCTTTGGATTTTTCAGTAATATTTCTCTTGCAATATTCTTACAAACCCTTTGATATGGTCCCTCGTAAACTGGACAATCTTTGTCCTCCACATTTTCTGCCACGATTTACGTGAATACTAACATACAAAGCTAGAATCTTTGTGAACATACTACTCTTTGCTTGTACCACTCTAAAAGTAATACACATTTACAGCTTCCTTGGCATGGGAAGACAGCATTTATAGTATTTACAGCTTCAGTCATCTTTCTAGTAGTTAAAAAGCTATTTTATATTTAATCTAAAATGGGATTTCTATTATGCCACCTCGTTATAATTCACTTCAGTCTCCCTTTGCTGAGCTGTTCTATCAGTTGCTCCTTGCCATTCTCACTGCTGACTGCGTGTATGCTACCGGGAAGAAGAGTCTCTGCCTGACACAGCCATTAAAACTGGTGTTTGCAGACTGCAGCTTTAATGTCCAGGAAATAAAGTCATGACAGCACGACCACAGGTTTTGTAAAAGAATACACCCTTCACTCCTCACCATATCACAGAACAGTTCACTACTGGAATGCTCCTGGAAGCAAGAGTCTTTCCCCAAGCTCAGCAATCATTTTCCTCCATCTGGAACTTCAGCTTTCATTAAAGAGCCTAAAGACTTCTCAATTCATTTACTAATAGACTGTCTAATTATACTACATTTGCACTGTTTTCCTGCACAGAATCCTAAAGCAGTGTGTTATCGCACAAGCATAACTCTTACTTCCACATAGTTCAAGCTATTATAAATTACCACGTAGGTCCAAACGGCATTTTCAAAGCAAAATTCCTTAGGGAAAAAGATTTCAAAGCCAGCTAGTTACCCTGTACAGAACACTTAGAAACTAACAGTCAAAGCAATCAGAAAAAGGGAAAAATAAGATTTTAATTTAGGTGTTTTGAGCTGGATTATGATATCCAGTGGTTTTGTTGGCATGAGTGGCACATGTTCAAAGCACAACTGTGGCGACACAATGTGAGCACTGCAGGAACGATGGCACCGCTGCTCCAACCCTCAAAGGCATCACGTTAAACCAAAATCTTCAGTGTTCTTATCTGAACTTGCTCACGTGATGCTGAAATTGCATTTGCGCCTCTGGCTTCTCAGGCCTGACCTCACCCTAACCTCACCCGTGTTTTCTTCTAGGAAGACACTGACAATTCAATCTGGCTGAAGGAAGGTGCTGCACCAGCTTCCAGGATCTACTGTTACAGCTGTAGCTCCTCCAGACCTGGCAAACCCAATATGTTAAAGGAAGATTTAACAGGGTAATTATACACACCTCATCAAGCCCTAGAGAGGCCCCTGGGAAATGTGGAATTTTTTCCCCATGCCAGGGGAAAAACTGAGTGGCAAACTTCCTTCCTGACACAGCAGACATCAGGACGTGACTCCTCCCCTATGACCACGGAAGTACCAATACCTCTACTGAAAGAAACCCCCATAAATGCAGAAGAATATAGAAGCTTTTAAGGCATTTAAGATGCAAAGGAATGAGTTGCTGAATAGATAACTTTGAGACAATTTTACCTGTTTGTTCACATGCATGCCTGTATGCTCTGTTCTCCACAGGGAGTAAGCGAGTACCTCACGCACCATCATGGGGCAAATGACCGCTCTCAGCTACTTACAATTTAGGCCCACTTCTGACTCTGGCATTGCTTCATGCAACATACATTTGCACCATCTACAGTCTCTCATCTAGGGAAAATCTGTTGTTTGAATTCCACCCCCCCCTCCCCTGGGAGATGTCCACAGCATGTCACCACCAGTGGCTCCACTGATGGTGAAAGCATCTTTCTCCAGCAAAAGTCATGCATCAAAACAAATCATGACTCATGAGTAAGCCAACACTGACCATGAATGCAATCCCTGCTCACCTGCGTTGTCAACCAAGCATCAATAATTACAATTTTGGATCTCAGCACGCAAAGGAAAGCTTTCACTGCAGCACAACACTCTGTGCTACCACTTCACAAGACTCATTGCATTAGATTGTAACTTCATTTCCAGCTCTTAAAACTCTTCCTCAGAAGCTAGCCTTGCATCTAACAGGAGAGAGATGAAGATGAAGGAATAACAATTCCTTTGCCAATTAAAGAACCTTCGTCTTTAGGTGAACTCTTGGCTTAGTTTCCTTTCCTGGGATTGCAGTCTTCTGGAAGGGGATGAGGAACCTCTTTAATCCAAAAGCATAATCTCTGAAGCACTAATAGATGGCTTCAAGCAAGGTTATGAAGTAGTATCCTTGGGGAAAATCACGACAGATGGGTAGATGGAGGCTTTTGGAAGGCCCACTGAAATATCCTTTTCCACATTTGCATAATGACAGATAACAAGTAACTTCTTGATTCTAGTTCATCCATTTCAACGCAAAAACAGGCAGTGAAAAAGTAAAAGAAATAATCCCATTTATAGGCAGCACCCAAAAAACAGTATTTGGAAAAACAGAATTTGCTTGATGCAATTCACAATCTGTTAAGAGTGAACACTCATCTGCCTCCAGCTAAGCATCAGAAGCCAAGGAAACGGCAGCAATACTCAGAGGCAAGGCCAAAAGCTCGTAGCTTGTGTAGGCAAGACTGAACCATCTTCAGTAGTTGCAGAAGACATGCAGTCCAAGTATCTCAGGCTGCAGAAATGACTGAGATTAAGACATACATACCAGACTCAAGTAAAGGCTCTGTAGGTATTCTAGTCCCTAAAAGCCCAGCAGGTTAAATATACAAATACAGCAACACAACTTACATTTCCGACAGAAACTACACTGCAAACATATACAAGGATAGTCTAACCATGAAAAGAAAGTGGAGCTGAATATACAACAAAAATCTGTTCTTCTGACAGTTAAAAAACTACAAATCCCAATAAGTCTTCCAGGATTTCTTAACTGTACATGTCAATATCGCTGAATCCCATGATGTGGAAGAGGAAGGCTGTGTATCCACATGACAGATACTCTGTAACTCAACTTCTGCAGCAAAGAAGGCACTCACTTTGTAAGCTGTAGTTTATTTCTGCTCTGTTTTATATGATGAACCTACAAAAGAAAACATTTGAGCACTTATCTATATTATTAACACAGTAGACTCGTAGATTGAAGCTTGACTTGGAAAACAAAATTCAACCTAACATTGGTGGAACTTAAAAGCCAAGTAACAAAGCATTCTGTGTTATAGGACTTCCCAGACATTCAGTATTTACATATAATGCATCTGCATTTTATACTTGATGACCACCCATCAGGAGTGACATTGTTAGCATGACTGGACAGCACAGTAAGCCAACCCTGAGCTGCACTCTAGCAAACCCATTCATTTTCAAAGTACAACATAGATTGGTTTAAATATTCACACAATTGTTTTTCAAAACGTTTTATTGCATTATATTTGGTACCTTATGTTTGACAAAGGAAATTACATTTGTAACTGCAGGAATAAGAAGCTGGTCTGTTATTGAAAAAAAATTTTGGGCCCCTTAAAAGTTACAAAGTCTTGGGCTTGCCTGAAACAACTGAGCAAGAAATATATTCTTAAGAAATGTAGGGCTTCAAGTATTACAAACCTGTGACACTGTGGAAAAGTTCCAGAGGTATCTAAACTGCAGCACTTTTTTATTTTTTTTTTTTTCTGCATAACATGAACAAGGCCTGCTGAGGTTTTAATCTATTAGTCTCTTGATCAGTCAAAATGGTAGTCAGGAGTTTTCCTCTTTGCAACTTCAAGCCATAGTATGTTCTCATTTTGTTTTCACTCTACGTGAAAAATGCATGCGATCTTTCTAATTAGTTGGTGCCACATCACAGTGCATAATTTTTATTTGGTTCTTGCATTACAGTTTTAAAAAGTTTGGCCAACCCACGCTGATAAGTTCATGTCAAGAACAGCAACGTTGATTCTCCCCTCCCCACCTCCCCCCCCACCCCCGCCAAGTTTAATCCCAAGAGACACCGTTTTAACTGGTTCCTTCAGTTAAAAACTGTGGTGCAAGAACACCAAACTGATCGTGTACAGTGAATTTCAGAGACACAACAAGCTTATTGAACACACTATGTTTCTTAATTCTGCTTGATATCCTGTATGTCCAAGCACCCCCAACACAGCACGTATGTTGCAGGTTTCTCTGTGTATTCTGATTCCCGTTGCATACTTCCTATGGACACAATCATCCCCCGTATCAAAATCAGTCAGATGCTAAAGCCCCATCAACTCTTTGTGCTCAGTGAAAGAATCCAGTGCTAAAACAGCAGTTTTGCTGTCTGAGATAACAGTAATCTCACAAGACAAATTTAAAGTTAATATTTCTGCCACACACCTGCTCTGAGGGACACATACCCCTTCAGGTCTCATATAAATTAGTTTAAAAACATGGATGGGTAGGTAGGTAGGGAGAAGGGTTGTTGTTTTTTTTTTTTTTTCCTTTTTCAATTTTAGCAGCTTTTAATTTTTAAGAAACCGAACAACCTATAACCAGTAATATGTTAGATATTTTATATATATATTTGTCAGCAGGATAAAAAAAAAAAGTAAAACTATTTGAAGGCAACCAGGTTGGTTTTTTTTTTCCTTCTGTTCTTTTGTGTAAGTTAGAACAATTCAGCAGGTGCGTGACAAAAATATTATACACCAGATATGGTCCAACGTCATTTTTTTTCCAATAAAGTTGTTCATATTTCATTGGCCAGTTCTTCAGGTTCTGCAGAGCTGTCTCCATTAACTGTGATCTTCATATCCTCTTCATATCCAGGGGGCATGAAAGCCAAAGCATAAGGGAAAAGCTTATGACAATTTGCTCTGTAAGTTTCAGATACTTCTTTACAGTCTCCAAGGCTACCGTCACATAAAGCTTCTAATACCTCCATACAAGTCTAATTAAAGAGAAAAATAAAGAAGGGTTATGGTTTTTTAAAACATTCAGCTGAACACTCACAAACCAGAAATACAATGCTACAAAGAAAACAAACTCCAAGTGTTTTTTACAGGTTTCAAACAGCAGTTTTGCCGTGTGAGATAAGAGCAAACTCACAAGACAAGTTTAAAGTAGTATTTCTGCCACACACCTGCTCTGAGGGCTATATGCCCCTATTCAACATCAAATGCCATTTTAATTAGACACAGCATGAAATGCAGGGTAGTCTGATTTAAAGAATGCAATTTAAAAAGAGATCCGAAAACCAGTTAGAAATCTTGACTGGAAAATGAAAATACTCATTTGTCACCTGTTCCTTTTTTTCCTAAAAAATTTTTTTTCTTACTAGTTGGCAACCAAGAACCCCACCAGTTGGGGGATACACTGACTGTTTCAACAATGCATAATGTCCCTTTAGTGTTTTTAAATAAAACAATGAATACAGAACACATACTATAATTTCCTAGTAATGACTTCTGTGAACTGTGGAATATAAATAAGATGTGAAAACAGCATTAGCTGAATAACCATAATTAGATGTGAAAACACTTCTGGTAGGGAAAACCCCCCATTTTACACTTAAGGTCATGTGAGTTGCTGAAGTGTGCCTGTAACTAGTGAATCAAATCAAAGTACTCTGATATTACCACATCCTTCAGATACATGCAGTTCCCTATCCATTTTTATTCGTGATTTAGAAGAGAAAAAGGAGATTTCCTGTAGGTTTTTTTCTTTTTCCAACCTGCACTGCAAACATCAGAAACCAACCTACTGAGCCTCACTAAAGCCTGTCAGCATTTAACATCTGCCTGTGCTGTGTGTGCAAGCATTAGCACAGTAAGTCAGTCTTTTCCCACTCCTATGACATTTGGTATAGCTTTCATTTCTTCTGTGTATTGAGATTAACTGCTCTGTCCTCCTGCTGTGGGGTTATGAAGTTCTCTTCAACAACCCCTTTTGCTCACATTTGCTCTTTGCTGGTCTTTACTAAAATGAAATGTAATAAATTTGATCTCACTGCACACAAAAATGCCTTTCAGCAAATGCCCCGATTCTCAATTTTTAGGGCACTTCCAATTTCCCTTCTAAAAGTTTAGCAGAACTCCAACTCTTACTTTATGTTGGTACCCAGAATTCACCATTTTCAGTTTTATCACAAGGCAGCATACAGCATGTTTATACACTCTGAGTTGCTAAATGCTTCCTCTAGTCCTACCAAGTTAACACCTCCACAATGACCAGGCATTTTTTATTACATTTTAATCTCTCCCCAGTCCAATTTCCAAAATCCCACTCCCAGGCAAAAAACAGCAAAAAGAAGGCTGTTAATGCCAAATTAATTTTTGTTTTCTAAATCTATTGATAACCTGGCTTAAACTCTTTGAGATCACTCAAATAGTAAAGAAAAAAATGCTATTCCAAAAAACAACACCCAAACAAGACAAGTTTATGAAAACTGCTAAATATGTACTCAGGATTTAAAACACACAAGTTTGTGTCCCATACCAATCAGCCAGCGTAGAGAAAGGATCTGGATCTTTAACATCCTAAACAAGTTGATAAATCTCAGCAATTTGCTTTTTATTGTCTCTTTTCCCCCTTTCTGTCTGGTTCAAAAATTCCACTATGACTTAAAATCCTTCACAAAAAACTGAAGTTCTATTGAACCCAGTCTATTTCCGAAGAGACTTTTTTTTTGGAAAATATCGATTTTTGCTCACGGAAGAACAATTTTATAGTAAAGTTCACAAATTTTACTTCCAATACCTCTAAAAAATTCCTGAGTGCAGAAACAAAGAGGACAATAAAGAAATAAGTTTGCACAGCCTGCCAAAGAATCTCTCTAATAAAATGTGCTGGACACTCTTACATGATGCAAAGAAAACAGTTTGTCTGGGATACAGAAATAGTTTAGAAAAAGCTTAAAAAAAAAACCTTAGAGGACATTTTATTCCTTCTCTGTTTTGCCAGGTAAGTATGTGGTCAAAGGAAGAAAAAAGACCATGTTTATTAATTTTTATGAGAAACATATGAAAATACAAAGAAAAATTACCTTTCTAAAATACTGTAAATTGCAAGTCACAACTGACAGTCTTCCCAGATGAACGTGGGGCAGTGGTACAGGGAGATTATTCCATGACCACCAGAATAGGGCAAAGATTCAAAATTTGGGAAGCTTTTCGTTAAACTACACACTAAGGCTAAAATGTGCATATGCAACTTTTACTAAACCTCAGGTAATTCCCACAGCTTGCAGAAAGTTGACTATGGAAAGCCTTCCCAGAGTCTGGGCCACTCCTAAGTCAATCTTTTTCTTGTGAACAGTCACCCGTGTGACAGCCAAAGCTCAGACAGACTACTGTCTTTTCTTACAGGGGAGCTTAGAATCTTTTGCCATGTGAATTCTCTTGTGTTTAATAAGTTTTCCCACTACCTGTGGCAATAACATGGTTTCTGTTGTTGCTATTTTCATATTATCACAAAACTAAATTAATTTAGAAGTGTGAAAAGGATGTTAAACAATTAAGTTCAAATGAACCTGACTCCCCTCTCTCTCACAACTCAACCTCCTTACCATAAGGCACAGCAACCACGTCAGCTTCCTCTTACCTCCAAAATTTCCATAAAGCTCCCACAGATACACCAGAAATTGTTTACAATTTATTAATATGTTACCTGAAGATTTCTGTTAATAAGGGATTCATCCAGGGTCATTGCCAGCTCCACTGCCCTTTTCTGACTGGAAGGATCTAAATAGTACATCATTTTGGCAGCTACAGGAGGAAAAATAAGACTCATCACCAAGTCGATGACCAAAAGTGTCTTATATACAAACATACAGTAGATCTAATAGGACTAAGAGGGGGACTGAACTCTCCAGCAGGAGTTCAGAATGGAACCACTTGGAGCACAAAGCTTGACACCTACTCGGGTAGACAAAGCACTAGAACATTCAGCAGACATCAGAAATTACAACAGATAGGGCAGAGAGGTCCAAACATTTGTACTACAGCAGCACAAAGATAAAATTAAAGAAAACCAGAGACAACTTGGCAATCATGTCAGAAGAACTCAAACCGAGAGCAGAAAAGCACTCCTGAGGGAAAGATTGTAACATCACCTGGGCTGACACTGAGATACCACTGCCAGGTAATCACAGAAAACACAGAGGTAGGGCAGAACAAGGATAAAGGCAAAGTACCTGATAACCTATGTGGCAGTGAGTCATAATTCTTTTTAAGAAAAGCTTCATTGAAGTTCTTTGGATTAGTTGCTCCAAAAAGCCGATTCATTTCTTGGTTTAACACTGTTCTAACAGCATCAGGCAAATCCTTACTTTCAGATACTGCTCAATTGGAAAAAAGAAGTTAACTGAGGTGGGCACAGGTAATCACAGTAAAATATACTTTATGTATTTAATATTTTTCACGTTTACATTATTAATATAATTGGAAAGGATCTCGAAGGAAGATGCACGAAATTTGAAAAGGTAAATAACTGGATCTGGTTGGAAAAAGCTTAACTATGACAGTTTTCTGATGCTTAGAAAAAGCCAAAGCTTTTTTACACTCATACAGTCCCACCCTTACTAATTAAAATCTATGAGGCTCAAAGACTGTTGTCATACAAGCCTGTTCTGTATCTAGTTTGCAGCCCCCATCAGAAAGGGTGACCTCTGGGGCAAGGGAAGGGGCAGAATCCGTCCAACCTTTTACCAATAAGGACAGAATTCAAAGCCTTCTCCTTGCATGCTGACACAGGCTGCCAGCAGAAAAGCAAGGTTCCTCACTGTACAGTTCCACTTCTTCACTCCCTCACTCTTTCAGGCTTCACCACACTACTCAAAGTCCTGAAAAGACTTACTAATACTGGAATAACTCCTAAATCCAGCTGCAGTCATAACAAACATGCCTAGTTTTAGCATGAACCAGTTGTTTAAAGGGCTTTCTAATACATGTATTAAATATTTTGAATTATTGCGCTAACGGCCTGTAAACCAAAAATCAGTGATTGTATGCTGGCTCAGCATCACCTGGAAGTGTGTACAGATGAAGTCCTACCAAACAGACACATACCACTGCTGAAGAGATGAATCATACACTCGTGAAGCCAAGGATGACTAGAATCAATAGCAAAGGCTCTCTTCACAGATTGAAGCATCAGAAGGAACTTCTCTGGAAAAAAAAAAAAAAGCGTTGGGAAATTTCAAAAACCCGTGGTGGGTGGGAACACTACATTGTGTTGCAGGAGTATTTAGTGTTTGAAATTGGAACGATCAGAAGAAATTATAGCTGAGTGTACTGCAACAGCTGTTTCTTCTAACATGCATGTATTTAATCAGCCAATTAAGTGGATAATCACCCAATGTTCACACTTTGGTTTGTCACAGACTGCTTGTGGCTGGGGTGTCAGTCCAATGAATAGTTCTGTGTCTCAAGAGGGACTGGCTCCTCACATCCAATGAATAATTTTTGCTTAAGTTCTAATGTAGAGCTTTATGTATCACAAATTTCTTGCTCTCGTTAGTTTTTTCACCTACCTTTTCGAAAATAAATCTCGAAGGCAAAAAGATGCGTCTCTATTTTGTTCTTCACTAAATTCTTCAGGGGTGTTAAAAATTTAATGGCTTCTTCCAAAGGTGCTTCAACCTACAGATTGAAGGAAGTGACACACAACCAGGTCAAAGTTTAAACCTACTCTATAGCAACAAAAATTAGCTATTCTTGAGACAGAGAGTTACTCTCCTAAGTCAGTGCATAAGATGCTCAGAACCTCTTCTGTTACAAATTCTGCATTATTTCACTCAATAAACATAGACTAAAAAGTCTAAAAATTTGCTTTGTGATGGTTACAAATCACGTTTTCCTATAGAGATAAAAGTCTTTGCCTTCTATCACACATCAGTGGTGAACACAGCTGGAGCTGAACCTGCTCTGAAATGGGCAGTAGGGCTGTCCACGACAACCTACACACATAGGCCTGAGGTGATGGTAAATGACTAATAAATGACCATGACATTCTGCTGACGTGAACTCCAGAGAGGTTCCTAAGAGCTGCTAGGTCATGGCAACATTCCCAGCCAAGATACAAACAGCAAGCTTGAAGCAACTAGGTATTGACCAAGGTCTCCTGGTCTTACCCAGCGTAATCCAGTAAACAGGCAGACTGAACACAAATTAATTCTAGGCAAGGATTCTTAATAGGCTCTTCCATCTAGACATTCAGGATTAGTCAAACAAGAACTGTCTATTGTCCTTCCTATTTTTGTTTTTATGAACATAAGCCACTCTCTAAGAAGCAGATAAATTTGTTGTGTGTCAGTAACAACTTAGTAACCTTGAAGTGATACACTTGATGGCAAATAACTGAGTTGAAGACAAACACCTTCCTGCTAAACACATACTACAGCACCTTCCATAAAAACAACTGCATTATTTCTGTGTGCTGTTGATTTTACATATGTCACTGTGCACATCAACTGTTTGGAACCCACAATAAACCAGATTTCAAAGCTATGCCTCTAATGCCAAAGCTATACACCTAAACAAGTCCGGGGCAACTGTTTCAGGAAAACTGCTTGCAAGTGATCAACTATGTCAGAAATGGTCCTCTGGCACTAGGAACCAACTGCGTTTGGAAGTGTCGTGATTCCAATACTAACTTAGGAATATAATTATATTATACAGACATCTACATCTTAAATACATAACTAGTTTTGCCAAAGGAATGCATTATACAGCTGCAACTATTCCCTATAATCTTGGGGACTGCTTAGTTTTTTCTGGGCTATCCCATGATGTCCCTCTACTCCAGAACTCAATTTCAATACACACCACTGAGACCATTTCAATCTTAACCAGCAGTGCAATTAGTTCTGCTTCTTGCAGCCAGTGAGCTAAACATCAGGAATACCAAAAATATTCTTAAATAACTAGTGCAGTTTAAGTCACTTGCTTCCTGGCTACAGAGTGAATTTCACTGTCTCAACCTTCAAATACCACCTCAAGTGCAAATAATACTCATTGTATGTGTAAAGTGAACATCGTGAATACTGTGTCTATCAGAACTTGGATACTATTCTACTATTGCTATAAATTAATTTTTCCGGTCTCTGTATTTTCCTTATCTACCCCCACATTTTTCGAGTGTTTTCCTGCTCCTTACAGGTATAAGTTTTAGCAAAAACAATAGCCTTCTGGGTCACCTCCCCTTCATATATCTCTACAGCTCTTAATCCAGATCTCAAAATCTTTCTCAGTCTAGTGTACTACTATGTACTACTACAGCTGCTTTATCCCTTTTTTTTCCCCAATCAAAACAAATGCAAACAAATCCTGTTAAAGCCTTCAATGGTTCCTCTTCCACAGGCTGACTATGCTTAATAAACAAAAAAATATTAGGGGACATAAAAGAGCAAATGATAATCACCTTACATAAAGAACAGAAAGACTTCCATCTGACCAACCAGAAGTAGGGTATAATCAACAAGTTAGTGCAATACACACATGAAAATAGTTCCACCTGTAGCTAATGTTTAGGACTTCAATTGGTGCCTGTCAGAACTGGGCACAAAAGCCATGATTTTCACCATGCTAACAGTATATGCAACAAACTACCCCTAGAAAAGAATTCTTTTTAACATGCTGCCTGTGAAGAGAAGCCACACCAAAAAAAATAAACAAGTTATCTGAATGGCTTTCTATTTTTATCTGTGCTCACTGCAACTTCTGTAGCAATTTCTATGACTTCATTATTACATTAGTAAGCACCTTTGCCAGTTTCTCAGGGATAAGTTCTTCTTTAGGTCCTCCAATTTCTTCATCATCATCATCTTTCTTCTTTTTCTGATTCCTCTGTTGCTTCTCCTTCTCAGCATTCTTCTTTTCCTCCTCCAGCTGGGCTTTCTTCTGTGCTCTTCTCTGCTTATTTCGTAGCTTCTTTAGCTCCTTGTCAGACATATTCGCTGTACACACACAAAGGGCAAAACCAGACAACATTGATGTCTAAAATTAACAGTCTCCATCAGTTGTCAAGACACCACCACCTTCTTTAAACCATATCTACTAACAAGCAGCGCTGCCATTACCTCTGTAGAAGCTTATTACTATCAATAATTACTTTACAGTCTGTGCTTCTGCTCCACAACTCACAAATTCCTTAGTGGAATCAGGGAGTTGGAATTAGAACCACATGCTGAAGGTGGGACAGAGTAATTACTGCACGACTCCACAAATCCAGCACCAGGAGTAAAAGTGCACAGCAATACTCATTGATTTCTCCCTGAGGCATTACACATGTTTAATGTAGCAATTAAATGGCCTAACAAAAATAAGGTGAAATAGCTCCACTTTGGCATAGACAATTTCAGCTTTGCTTCTGATGCCCTACAGACACATTTGATTCATATTCAGATCCTCTCTTCCCTCCAATTAGAATATGGAGAGTTAATTTAAAACACATCAGAAGTGGCTGCAATAAATTCTATTACACTTCCACCTGTCTTAATTTGAACTGAAAGCCACACAAATGAACTGAGATTAAAAAAATACTAAAAGTTGACAAATTCCTCTTGAAGGACTGATGAGCCTCTATTCATACTGTTTGAGGTACCCCAAGCCACTTAAGTTGCTCTCAAATCAGAGATGAGGGGAAAAAAAATATATCAATAGATTTTAAAGTAATTTTTACATCACGAGCCAGATGATAAAATTTAAGTTGCTACCTAGTGAAATTTTTGCATATTCTTAAAATGCTCAGAATGATACCACCAAGCACATTGGCTTCCATCTGTTATTTCAGACCAACCACCATGAGAATTCCATGTTTTCACAGCCACTCCATAACACAAGCACATTTGTACTTAAGAATTACAACTCTCACTACAAACCCATCATTGTTTTATAATAACCAAGATAAAAACATGTATTAGTTTAACTTTCAGCAGAACATCTACTTTTACACACAGTCAAAGTTACAATTTACCTGCTTTGAGTTGTGTAAAACTTTTATTTTTGGCCACTGCAGTTTACAACTCCAAGAATGCTAGATCTTCATAAAATATCCACTAATTAGTGAAACTGCACAATTAATAAACCCTGAGGGTTGCATACCTGTATCAGCCTCGTGTTCTTTATTTTCATCTGTTAAGGGATTATCATGAAGTTTCAAATATATCTCTATGGCAATTCGTGCTGCTTTGAAGTAGAACGGATGCTGTCGAAGCACATCTTCTAGTTTTAACAAGTCCACATAAGACCTAAGGGTGATCTTCCTCATACAGTAAGTGTGGAAGTCGAACTGGTCATCCGTGATTTCTACAAAATGCTAACACAGCGTAACATAGCATTATTTAGTCAGTATTAACAATCAGGTACTAACCTGGACTTTTAAAATACGCTCTCCCCCAAGGAATCGTTTAGTAAAACTCTGCTTTTTGACAAATACAACCTAACTGTCAGAAAGGTCAACAAAACCCTCCAAAAATAAAGTCATGGTGAAAAGAACAGAAGGCACCTTAGGTCAAAAACAAAATTCGACCATTTGCCAGCCTCTTAACAGCAACTAGCCTCTGACAATTAGCAGTTTAAGGGGAAAAGGTCCTACTTTCATTGTATATAAACTTCACTAATTCTTTTTCAATGAAAAGTATAATTTTGACTTCCACTGAATACCATGGCAATGAATTCCACACTTAAATAATACGTGGTGTGACAAAGTACTTCCTTTTGCTCAAGCTCTACTTTCCTGTCATCACCTGATATCCCTTTTTGTTTGAGAAGCAGTCAAAAGCCGTGCCCCTCTTGAACTTCTACATGTATTTATGACCTCATACAACTTCAACCTAAACTCAGCTGTTGTTTGTCAAAGCTGAGGCTAAAACAGTGAGCATGACAAGCTAATTACAGTCTCTTTGTTTTGAAGTTACTCCATGCATATTTTACCAGCACGTTTTTTAAGGAGGTGTGATACTGAGACATAAACAGTATGACAGTCACATGATTGAATAGAAGTATTTCTATAGTCACTTAATTCCCCACTTGTCTTTTTGACTGCTGCTCCACACAAACACAGAAGTTGTTGCAGTGTTAGGATTTCTTTCCTGAGCAGCAATAATTAATGCAAGACCTTTTACTACTTATGCATAGGCACAGAATTTTTCTTGCCCCTCATTCACTGACTACACCATTGAACATGTTTCATGGGCCACTTTTAGTATTGAGACAGCACAGGTGTTGTCCTTGCACTATTCAGTCCTTTTCTGTGATCATTTATCGACATATGAAGCAATGGAGACTCTACAGAGATACCTTAATGATCTCCATGGTATATCCCTTCTCTTGCAAAAACTGATTATTTATTCCTACTCTGTTTTCCAAGCCATGAATTAACTATTAAATCCATGAGATCAACTTCTTACTTTTTCTGAGACAGTTTAGATCCTTTATGGTGTGAAGGATGATATCAAAAGTGTTTCTGAAATCCAGAACATAACAACTAGACTGCCCTAAACATGACTGGCACCACTAAAGGACTTAAGAGACACTGCTTTTTCTTACAGAACACCAAAGCTTTGTTGATGGTTTCTGAATTCCACATATTTGTCTATTTTATTTTTGAGCTTTGCAACACCTTCAATCAATTAATCCAATAAAAAAGTAAACATAGTGACTTAATTCCTTAGAAATTTTGTTTTGGTTTGTTTGTTTTTTAGGATGGCCTGAATTAACACTTTATTTCAGCTTTGCTAAGCTCTTCTGGTAACCAAGACAATTTACAATAGACATATTCTTTTACAAGAATCTAACTTATTTAAAGGATTTCTGTGAACAAAACATGGTCCTGGCAAATCACAGAATGGTTTGGGTTGGAAGGGACCTAAAGGTCAGCTATTTCCAACCCTCTGCCACAGGCAGGGACACCTTTCACTAGGCCAAGTTACTTTGGTAATTTGCTCTGAGAATATTCCACAGGCAATATTCCACAGAGAATATTTCTCTGCAGAAAAGCAGCCGTGCTGAAACCTCCTAAAGCCTCTCTGTTTGCAAAGAGGCACAGCTTTCTACTAAGTTCTGCTCTTTCAGCACTTCATTTACACCCTCAGATGTCTGGTCGTTTTCTAGACCCTAAAGTGCTTTAAAAAAACCAAACCCATACTTTTTTTTTTTTTTTTAAGTTGTGGATCCAAATTGAGTTGTTTGCCTTACTATGGATCTGCATTTAATATGCGAGTATTCCCCCTTTTTTAAACACAATTTCTACTTTAAGAAGTTGTTATATTTCCAATAGCTTCTTTTAAACTGTAGCTTAATTTTATTTTTTTTTTTAGGGGGAGGTTTTTCATTTTTTTTGTTGTTTTTTTAAAGTTAACATCTACCACTAAAACAGTGCTTAAACAGTAACTAAAATGATGTTTTTTTCCTTTACTTCACAAATGGGTTTGTCAGCTCAGTCATGTTATTTCTGGACTTAAAGTACACTTAGTTTTTATTTTTACCCAAATACGTAGTTTTTATGTACACTGCCAATACTTCTCAGAGTTTTCCTCTCTCTTCTGGATCTTCAAATAACTTCAAAAAATCTCCTCATAACACACAGTTTACAATGGCACTTTTAGGAGGAAATGTAAACTTATCAACTCGCCAGTAACCAACGTGAAACAAAATCTCTCCTGGAGCTACATGAAGTATACTTTTACTGCTCAGAAAAGAAACATATCAGCACAGTGAACTTAAACCAGTGTTTTCCAACCTAGGCAGTTTAACTGGATACGTACTCTCTCAATTTCATGGCATTTTTTAAGTGCTTCTCCGAATTTGTTCATCGCCTTGTAAGCTTGTGCACACTCTGTCTGAAACCACATGCACTGCATTTCATTCAAGTTCTCTACTGCCGAGGTTCCTTCCTAAAAGCAAAAACAGCATTGCATAAAAAATAAATCTCTCATTCCATTTGTTGACTGCTTTTTCCTTTTTATCTTGTCCTAATTAAAAGTACAAATAAGGATGCTATCCAAAGAAATGCTCAGTCTCAGAACTGGAGTCCTGAAAGTCGGAAATGCCACAGTTAAGATGGACTTGCTTTGTTCATCAATTTAAGAAAAATATAAAAACCTTTGTTACATTTACTGGAAGAGTCAGAAAGAAACAATGAAGAGCCAGGTAGTGACCATTTAACTGTGACGGTTCCTCAGCTTCAGGATAGGTGAGACCTTCATTCAGTGTTTTTAACACTGTGTGCACACAAGTAACACACTGTGGCATGAAAAAAAATGGCAGGAAAGTTCTAGCACATGGCAAGACACTGACAGCTGCAGGAAATCCTGCAGGAATTTTTTTTTTTTTCTTAACTAAAGCTGCCATCTGTACCTTCCAGAGAACTGCTGATTCAGCTAAGTGTACTAACTGACAGCAGTAGTAGATGATTTCTTATGCCATCAGTACTAGGGAGCAGTGGCAAGGCAAAAGGAACACTGTTAACTCAAGACACCTTCTGGTTCAAAAAAGGAGATTACAGTTGTCTTTCAAATCTGGTATTTATATATACTTGCACAGATCTGGAGGACTTAGCAATGAAAGAGAAAGGCAGCGTTCAAAACAGCCTGATTTAGGCAGCTAGAAGTGAGAAAAAAATGTCAGTTCCATTTGCATTATGGTTACTTTAGGTCTCCTTTAACTGTTTTTTTAATTAAGAAGCTTGTATTTGAGCACTAGACATAAGATCAAAAAGAGATAAAAAGATTACACAGAGCCATATCATCAAATTATACTTTTCAAGTTCAGTTTTGGGTAACTGGTATGCTTGCTTTTTTGACATCATCTTAAAGCTGCTTAAGGCATTGAGGGAGGTCAAATCAACTAAATTCATATCAGATTTCCATCAAAAACCCCACATAAAGTTACTGAGTTTATACAAAACAGAACTTCCCCTGCCCTCATGTTTGCCTGCACACATTTCACAAAGACCCTCCAGATTTTCCCTTATAAAAACTGCTCCCCCTCCTCTCCATTCAACCCAACTTATTCCAGGTTTCTCTTGCTCTTCAAGAGAGGAGAAAAATGGGACAACAAACAGAAAAGGCTTTACCTTTGAAGGTAGATCCCAAGAGCTTGTTGCCTGTCTCCCACAGACAACATATAAATGATATCACCTGTATCCTAAAACTATCACTTGACAAATAGTCTGGGAAGACTTCACTGAGCTGCTTTGACTTTCAGTTATGAAAGAATAACATCAAGTGAAGTAAATTTAAACGAAGTAACTAACCTGTGTGACCATCAAACCTATCAAAATGGGTTACTGCAGGGACACAAGTGATGTATGAAATTAAGCAATCTGCACAAGGCAAAACTTTTTCTACCAGATAACTGGTCATGTGTAAGCAGATGGAAAAATAAAAAAAGATATAACATGCAGCTTCCCTCCACCACAGTTAAACACGGCCTTAGGGATGAAAGTTTGTTCACACAAGAAAGACATCTCAGAAAGCCTTTCACCTGGTAGTCACACAAAAATTATGTTCCAAGAGAAGTTTGAATTCTCTAACTTACCACCATTAGAAAAAAAACAACTCAAAAGAGACATTTAACCAGATGTGCAATTTTACCAGGTCTTTCAAGTATCCTATAGAATCAACATTAACCCCAAAGATTACTGTGAAGAAATTATTTACTGAGAAGTTCTCTCTAAAACAAAAATGCTGCATTTTTCCTACCTAGCAAAAATAATCAAATCCAAGCTTTATAGACCCTTCAATTAATGCTATGGATCATGCCTATCCCAGAATAATTCAAACCCTGCTATGGACTACCACAAGTGAAGCAAGAAAACACAGTTGCTCTGAAACAGAACTTAAACATTACAGCAGAGGTCAGTGCAAAGTTAAAACACAAAGTTATTCCACAAGGGATTAGGCCCAGATTATCCAAAAGAGCCGTAGCTAAAAGCAACAAACCCGTGTAAACTTAGAACACATTTCTTCTGCTTCTTTAATGGAGTTTGCTTTCAACATGTATTTTGCACATTTGGAGTTGATAAATCTGTCTGCTGTGTCCAAAGCCTGAGCCTCATCCATCCACCTTGCAGCTTCTTTAATATTTCCAGCATGCTAAAGAGATAGAAATTTGAGTCAGATTCAGTAATTATAAAACATGCACATTTTATCTACTTGCTGTTTAACATAAATCGGTTAACTTTCTAGACATTTTTTAATAAATAGCTTTCTTCAAAAGCAACAGATCTTTAAATTAAAAAAAGCAGTAAAATCACTTTCCCTCATTATGGAATTATTGGTCTTTTAGCACTAGATGCTTTTCCTGAAAATGCTTAAAGGACTGCTTTGGATAATCCCATTCTGATACAATATCATAGTGTAGCTGGGAAACTGTTTCTAAGTAGTTAAACAATCCAGGGTAAAAATAGATGAAAGACTCAAATTTATCAGTGCGATTTTTAAACTGAGAATTTACATTTTCCTGTACATTTGTCCTTTACTTACTTAAAAACCTTCACAGGGGCTTATTGATATGGAGCAAGAAAAAGCCCCCAGGTACCTAAACAATATCCTTATCTAGAAACTCGATAAAACTCACATTCATAACAAATGAATAACCTCTGGTCACTAAGGATAAGCCACACTTACCTTATAGATTTTTGCCTTCACAAGGAAGAGTTCTATCAAAGTGGGAGTACTTTCTATAGCAGCATTTATATATTCTAGAGCCAGGGACGGCTGTCCAATTTTATCATAATGTTGAGCCAAATAATACTGGACCCAGAGTAAAGTGGTTGGAGGTTCTTCTTTGCCATCATCTGGAGGGAGCAGAACAGAGAGAGGCTCTTTTGTTCAGTTTATTAAAACAACATGCCAGAAGCAGAGAGCTATAAATACACACACTGAAGTTAATTCTGCCACTATGTCAGGTTGTCACACCAGACCTGGGAGTGCTTCCAACCAACTGGGTCCAGGTAAGTACATTAGCTTCTAAGTCTATGCAAGACTTGAGCATATCCTGTTCCCTTGTCATTCTGTGGTTTTAATGGAAAGGGAGTTAGTGGGTCAGAAGGGAGCTGCAGTTTGTTCCAAGTATTCCCTTAGTCGGGGCAATCGATGTGCAGAACCTCCAAGAAAAGAAAACCCAGCCTCCAACAAAAGCTCAAAAACTACCTCTCCATGAAGGTTGAGCTATCAGTGCATGTTCTTTTTTTGTTTGACGTTCTGTAATTAAAGATTTGACGCAGCTTTCAAATTTCAGTTTCCTCAACAGTGATAAACTCAAGTCTTTAAAATAGAATATCTGAAGTCAAAACTGCAAAGAGATGACCAAATTCATGGATCCGGGAAAAAAGTTCAGAACAAGTGACTACATTTTGAATACAGACTTTACATTTGACAGCTATGGTAGAGTTCCATGTTAGGGGGAAAAAGGAAAAAAATCATCTCTATTTCTTCACTCCCCACTAGTTCCCCACCTCTGAATGGACACAATGGTTACACCAGGCATTACTTCCATGGAGTACAACAGTCTTGGCACTCACCATTTGGGTTAAATAACCTGCAGCTTCTTAGAGAGGTTTCATAACCTATCACGAGCTCTTCTATGATTGCCACCTACACATGCAAGACAAGACACACAAAAAATAATCTGTGAGCCAGATGGTATTTTATTTCAACCTCAGCTACTTGGTGTTACCCAAATTAGTTATTTTTGGTAAGAAAATTCTGCAATATCCTGAATTACATTACATATGGGAACAATACGTATACTCAAACTCACATCTATTTTCAACAAATTAAAACCAAGCCTCCTTTGGTGAACATTTACACAGCTTAGAATACGTAAATCTGAGTTTTCTACATTTACCAAGTTGGCACAAGACTATGCTTGCTTGATGTATGCATGTACTTCATTTTTTTTTTTTAGCTATACCAGGCTGTAACATGCAGCAGTGCTGATGGAGTGAACACTGAAGAAAAGTCTCCTTTATGTCTTTAATGCACCACAGTTACCACATAGAACAGGTAAAAAGTGGTTAAAAACACTCACCTTCTCCTTGTCTTTATATAATGACCTCAAAGTATTGAAGACTGGTGGGCAACCTTTGCTGAAATTCATCCTTAGAAACTTGTCCAGACATTCCTTAAACTTTTCACCTTGAGAGGAAAAAGACCTGTTGATTTTGTTTTACCAGACATTACTCATCAATTGCAGACTGTTTATGCTGTTAAAACAGCATCTCAGAAACACAAGTGTTGATCACTACCTGCTCAGCAAAAATGCACTTACCAGACAAAAAGTTTAATGGTAATCTTCTTGGAACTAGTCCCCTTGGGTATTTAGTCCAGGCCTCTTCATAGATCTTTAGCCTCTCCATCATATTAGCTGCAAGAGAATTTTCCAGTTTACTTTTCCCTTCCTTTTTGGCAAGAAGGGAAAGGGGGGCAAGGAAAGTGATTTGTATCTGGCTAAAAATAAGATCAGGATACATATATCAACTAAAAGCTCCATGCTTCCTAAAGAACATCAATTTCCTCTATACTGTTTTTAAAACTGATGCACTAAATGATTCCAAGGTACTCAGTATCTGTTAATTCCTCTTCCCAAGACTAACTGCTTAATCTCTCATCTTTGAGTTCCTGCCTTATCACTGTGCTAAAATCTTCAAAGAAAGCCCTTCAGTTGTATTAGCTACAACATAAGATAACAGACAGTAAAGTAAAACTCTAAATTAAAACTGTCTTCTAGGAAATAATTCTATTCTTTCAACCACACACAAAGACTACTGTATTTTTTTGATTCTATGATTTTAGATAAGACAAGGGTAACAACAATACCAGAAATATCTCCAGTCTTTCTTAAAAAAACCCCAGCATTATGATAACATGTACACACTATGACTAAAATGGAAAACTTAAATGAGGACTTTTAAAATAATAGTTTTAATATTTAAAGCAATACAAGTTTTTCATACATATATAAATTTCAAACATGCAGAAAAAGTTTATTTACTACAAGATATGAAATAATTACCTGGCTTAAGTGCCTTTTCGAGGCCTTTGTAGTAAGCCCAGTTTTCAGGATTTCTTTCTTGCAGTCCTTTGTAGACTTCAACTGCTTCTTCAAGTCTGCCAAGCTGAAGCAGGAGTTCTCCTGTGTGAAATTCAAGAAGTTTTAAATTAAGGTAACAAGATACTGAAGCAGTCTAACATTAATCACTCTACAGGAAGACACCAGATAATCTTAACTCCCTGTAGATTCTAAGTTCTTTGAAAAAATGACCACAATGGCATTACAAACTAGCTGACAGATATGCTTTTACTTTGACAACAGCTGCCATTACAATAAGATTTTACAACTCAGCCCATAACTCCTAAAATTTACTTGAAAATTTACTGTTAAAAGCAAGATGCACATGGGTTTTTTTCTTACTTACTGAGGTGACTGGTTACTTTAAGTGCAGTTTTTACCACAGAAGGCAACTAAAAGCAGTACACTATTTAGCATCTTGAAAACCAAACTGAAACTGCAGAGGTGCAAATAAAAGAATGTTTCTTCAGTCTGGTATTTCATAAAACTAACTTCAGTGTTTTTAATCAAGCCACTGATTTGATGAATGGATTCTCAAGATTCTGCAAACAAGTTTCCTTTTAATGATACTTGAACAGAAGATAAAACTGTTAAAAATAAAGCCTAGGTCTAACAACTGTGTAAAGCATCTTTGCTAATGCTGGAATTGCAGGGGTCAATTTCCCATTTTGTATTTTACATATTTTACAAAAAAAAAAAAAAAAATGGAAAAAACATATTTTACGAAGTTTTGCTACTGGCAGATGTTAGGCACAAGCAGATCACGTGCCACAGGTGAACAGTGTCATTCTACATTAAGGTAAGATTTCCTCATCTGGTTTCAAGAGGAAAATGCAACTCAGCATTGCCTCTCTTCTTCCCTGCATCACACAACTGACATGCCATTTTGCCACAAGATGCTGCTTCCCATAGTTTGGATAACTCGAGGAATACACACAGAATCTAATGCCCAGGAAAACATCAGTAGTCCACCCACTGAGAATGAATTGGGAAAATAAACCTGAATTCTTTCTTCAAGGTGCAAGCTAATTTTTTTCTATCTAACAGTGGCAAATGTCAATACAATATTCAGTGTTTGTCAGTTGTATTTCATTCACAATGGTTTTTACACATGCATTTAAAATTTGTACACAGCACTTATTTATTAGCAGTAGCATATGCAGCAGCTAAGCCAGACCAAAGAATACAATGGGAGCTGTGCCCCAAAAAATTAATTTGTTGACACTGTTGAAAACACACAGACTGCAAAGAGTATTTCCATTCTTTTTTTTTTCTGGTAACTTACTTGGAGGTTGTGTGTTTTGGTTTGGCTTTTGGTGTGGGGTTTACTTTTCTTTTTTATGCAGTCCTACTTGAAAATCCTATTTCACTACCAGCCTTGGACCTTTAAACACTTAAAAAACACCAAGTATGCCAAAAGATCTTTCAGGTAAGTCATAAAAACACACTCCCACCCCCAAAAGTCCTGCTACTATGTTTCAAAACCGGTCTGTGATAGTGTAATTTCTACATCCATATCCTTTAATATGCAAATCAAATAATGTATTTGCACCCACGGAGAGTCATCTGCAAACATTTTCCTTGAGGAAGTGCCACACATCTCCCATAATACTACCACTACTAAATGCCTAGGTTCATTTTGCAGGACAGTGAGATTACCATTAGCAGAAACAGGGAATTAGCTACAACATCTATACGAATAATATGAGGGAATAAAAAATTTCTTCTCTTTGCTTCAAGCAATCATCCAAACAGAAGTTTCCCAGAAAGACTGTACAAGCAGTAAAGGAAGAAAACATGCTTTAAGGAAGTGCACCTGTTAACAGAGCTATGAGAATGAACTATCACTCTGCAATTCCAGCTATGCAATATAAGATACACTATTACATTGATCTGCTATAGTATTACACACTAAGTTTATAATAATAGAACAGCAGAAGCCTATAGATGGCAACCCAACAACGAGACTATCTCTATATATTCTGCAAGGGTGACTGAGTACAACTAAAAGCCTTCTACTGTGCCAAAGATGATTCTTCCCCTTCAGCAAGTGGCATCCCTGTCAGGACCACTAGGAAAGCTGTAACAGAATGGGTCTGGGTACACTATTCTAAAAGAACTTCAGGACACCAGTTCAGGATCATCTGTCTAAAACACCTGTTAGATTACAAGTTTCAGTCTGTTGATGTCTTACATCATGACCTGGGAGAAGAGCATGACCGGGACTCAACAGCTGCAAGACAAGCAGCCCTTTACAACAGCAAAATTAAATAAGTTAATCTAAAACCAAATGAAAGCTGAAGTTACAAAAGATGGGGAAAGCTGACAGTACAGACAGCCCGCTGTGTGCTATGTATTTAAACGTATCTTCACAAAGTAATTACCTTTAGTTTCCTCGACAGCCAGTTTATCACAAATCTGCTTTTCATAGGTACAAAGATGCTCCAAGGCTTCTTTATATAGTCCTGCCTCCCGGAGGACTTGGTTTTGATAGAGCAGCAGCTCACTGTACTCATAGTCCACTTTATCAGGTGATGTCTACACAGGAAAGCAAAACACAGGAGACAGTTCAGCCTTCTGATTCCAGAATTTGGGGTCAGATTCATTTGACTGAAGAAACTGCACAAAGTTTTCCCATCATGAAAGGAAGCAGTGTTTTATTTTTGGGTTAAGCAGCAATCCACACAGGAATTTCATGTTCTCCTCTTACCTGCTGTGTCTTCCTGAATTCCTCTAAAATTTTTGCTGCCATTTCATAGTCTTCCAGCAGATGGTAAGCGATGGCATAACCAATCCATGACGCTCGCTGTGCAGGTCGGAGCTGGAGCAACTGGTATCTCGTTTCCTGCAAAAAAGTAGCTACTAATTTTCCTGACTTTATTCTGATACTCTGTAGAATCCATTAGGCAGTAATCTGTCTTCAGTATTCTAGTATTTAAGGAGGTCACTAAAAGTTAGTTTTCCACATTCCTTTTTTTTAACCAAAAAAAAGAATAATCTTTAAACTACGATGGTCTTCACCAAATAAAAAAACAAAACAGCACACAAAATAACACATCATGTCCAGTTGAATCCAGATGAGTCAGACTAACTTTGTTAATGTATGACACACATGCTTTTCCTGTCTTACTGCTTATGAACAGAAGGTAATTAAGGATACTTTGGGATGAGTTGCAGGAACATTTACTGGTGTTTCAAATTCACCTTGAAAGTATGTATGTATTAAATCCTTAAAAGTGTTGTTAGGCAACATAGGTCACGCAAACACGTCCCTGTCCTTTGGCAAGAAGAAAATTACAGTTGGAAAATGCATCAGATTTGCTTGGTATCACACAGTTTTAATCTGACAAAAAAGTTATTACTTGTTTTGTTACAGACTCCTGAAAGGCACCTTCAAGTAATTTAAAATAAAGGGAAAAAGTTACTATCTACTGAAAAAGCCCAAACTTTCAGAAGTAGGGATTAACAAAGAACTAAAACTAGTTACAGCAGTTTGACTAGAATGATGATCAGTCAAAATATTATGAAGTAGGAGAGGGTGGAAGTTAAAGCAAAATAAAAAACCCAACCCAAAACACAAGGTTATTCCCCGTTTTGAGAGTAAATTCACGTTCTTCAGAAACCAGCATATGAACCAGTCATGCATTACTGGGTTCTAAGCATCTTAACATTTAATTCTTAATGCATTCTATAACCACATGTTACTTGTGAATACAAATTTTGTAATTGCTAAACATGTATTTATCCAGAGGCCAAGAGAACATACATTTGCAAATGTATTTGGCACCTATGCTAAGTGTTAGCTATCTTGTCTCAGCAAGAGAGGAATCACATTTCTGAATTATTAATATGAAAAAAGTAGCGATTAAAAATTGCCCTGACTCAGGAATAAGTCCACTGAAGACCTGTACTAGCTGATGGTTCCACACAGCTCTGGGAACAGAATTTGCTCTTGGCATACCTGTAATGTAAGCATGAACATTATCCTAATTTGAAAAGGAAATAATCTATTAAGAGACCAACTAATTTGTTTTAACAACCACGACTTTAGTCGTGCAAAGAACACCTGAAAAGATGAAAATGTGCCCCCAAAAAATGATTCAAGGTCTCTCAGGTAAAAAATCTCTTTTTTTTTTTTTCCAGAGGAAAGGAATATTGTATTATACCAGTCTACATTAGCTGAAAATCAGACAAGTTTCCAGGCACAAAAACATGGAGGAACTAAGGGGGTTTTTCCAATTCATTAATGTTCGAGTGACCATTGCCATCTCTCCTTGGATGGCACAGTAATAAAAAAACAAACCTTCCATAGTAATTGCTTTCTAATCCTATGTGAGCCATCCATTGATCACAGGTTGCAACTAGAACCACATCAACATCTCTGCAATACACATACTAAACGGCACCTGCTAATTTTTAAGAAAATAAAGGTATTGGCACACATCAGTTCACAATTCGAGGTGACAGAAAAAAACCACCCTAACTACATTAGGAGCAGCATTTGTAGAGGAGACAACAGAAAGTTTGTGTTCTTTACAGGAGTATCATTGCCATGGCACTACCACCTTGTAAATGTTGGGTAGCAAAAAACAACATCTCAGGTGGCAAATAAACAACTGACGCAAGGCAGCAAATAACTGGGTGCTGCAGCAACAGGCAGGAAAAGGGCTGTGGTCTAAGTTAACAAACTGCAGTCAGCTTTACTAGAAAGCAAACAGCAGAAAACAAGACAGTAATCTAAGCACTCTGAGAATTAAATCAAGAAAGAAGAGGAGTACTCAAGAGGTCTGATCCACAATCTTACAGCTCGCGGGAAATATTTGGACCCAAAGGAGCCGGGAAGCAAAGTATGATGGTTCATGCAGCATACTGCATGAAATTATGATGGAATTTGCCTTGTATTATTATTATTATTTCAAGAACATAAGACTGGAGAACGTCTACAGCTGGATTATATAGCACCAAAAAAATAAGAAATGCAAGCAATTCTGCACTAACCTGGAAACACATAATTTAATATGCCATTAAATCTACGTACTTTACAGAAATTGCATTGAGTGGCACATAGTTTTAACACTGGATCTAATGTATATTTTTTTTCAAAGTGTCATTAAACAATCTGACACCTTTGCTGCAGTTTCCTAGATGATGATTAAAGGCAGTATGTATACTTACCCTGTAACCTTCAAGATCCCTCATTTGAATCTGTAGCAGAGAAAGATCTCTCAAGATTTGAAGATTGTCTTTGTCCCATTTCAGTGCATTTCTATAGCATTTGATAGCTTCATCATACTTCTTGTCTGACCTCTGAAGAAGGCCATAGACATGCCAACCTAGAAAACTCTGTTAAGGCTTCCACTGAATTGGAGTAGGGAGAAAACAGATCTAACAGCGATAGAACAGTAAGCAACAAGCTCTTGAGCTGTTTTATAAAAGGACAGTAACATTACAATTCTTTTCATCAGAGAACTTTGCCAGTTATATGTATAAGGTTCATATAACGTGCTGTAAGCTTTACTTTTCACATACTGGGGGAAGAAATAAAGTAAGAGGATCTCTGAAAACACTACTAGGCTTACTTGAACACATTTTTAGATAACTGAAGTGCTTGCACTTCCTGCACTCTATGACAAGTCTTTAACAATGTAATGGCAACTACTAATGTTTTTAGAGCAAATCACATGCTTAAATGCCCACCACAAGTTTAGAGTTGCAGTTCAGTGATCAAAATAACACACAATGCAAGCCAGAGTAATATTTGAGCTAACTGTGACTGCAAGGAATGCTGCAAAGCCCTTTGGACAGCTCAGACAAAATATTCTTATGTACTAGAAACCAAACTGAAAATTCTGAACTTCCAGTGTGAAGGTCAGTGGTACTGGCTATGCTATAAATCAAGTAGTTGTAGAAATAAACCTTTTCAATTCATAACCAAAAGCCTTGTTTCAAAAAGGATACAGACATGACTCTTCAAGTCATTCCTTAGGCCTCTACGCACAAGTTCATAAGCTTCCTCTTTCTTCCCTAGACAGTTTAATGTTAGTCCTTTCATTGCCAAGGTTTCTAAAATAGGAAAAAAAAAATTAAATAAGTATCAGTTACTCATTTTCATAGGTTTTAAGCTTAGTATAGCAACACTAAATATAGCATAAATGCAAATTTAGATTCAGTCATCAGCATCAATATTTCCCATTCTTTTTTTCTCGTGGAAAACTATACTGTCGGATTATTCATTTAAGTGTATCATACATCACAACAAACCTCATATATTACTTCCACCAAAACAAAGTAACATTTTATTTTAAAGGCACTAAAAACTGTCTGCTCTACAAACACTTGGAGATTTTTTAATGTAAAGGCACGTTATAACTACTCAAGTATTTATTCACAACCCTGAGACTTCCACACATCCAGCCATGCCAAACTAGTTGCAAAAAACCCACAAAACATTTCTGAACAGTGGAAAGAAACTTTCAACTCAGTATTAAGAACTAACTGAAAATACAGCAGAGGACAAACACCTTTTTCTTCTTTTAGAATAAGACTACTCCTTCAGAGAAGTGGCAGACCACAGAGATGACAGACATACTGAACAATATTCAGCCTCTTCCTTTCATCTTTCACTTTCATGTGAGTGAACACCAATTTCCCCTGAAAAGTGATCTAAGCCATACATACTTGTCTTGAGAAACCTGCACCATGCTATAAGGAGTTTTAGACTTGGAGGCTCAAGAATGGCAAGCTACGACTACTGGTAAGATTAGTCTTAAAAATGACAAATCTTACCAACAGTAAGTGCTTAATATGCAAGTTTCTGGACACTCTCAATGCTTCACGGGCAGAAGGTTAGCAGCAACATACTATCAAAGTTTAAAATTATTACTCTACTGTAAAGTACGGGGAAAAAAAGAGAGCACATACCATTTGAAAACTTACCTCCATGTTCTGCAAACTTTGGGTTGGAAAGGATCTGTTTACAGAACTTCAGCCCATTTCTATACTGCTTGTGTTCATAACACCTCTGTTGAAGAAGAACAGAATACATTTATTCAAAAAACTGAGTGAAAGTATTTCTGTACCCCTGAGATTAAGCAGCAGTGCAGCTAGGGATTTCAGAAAATGTATTAATATTTTAATGAACCCTGTTTAATGAGCTTCCTGTGTTTAAAAAGTCTTTCCATTGCCAGAAAAAAAAAAAAAAAGAGTATATGTTAGTAACACCATGAGTTTGAAGGCATAACTAAAGACACATCATACAGCAAATTCTCCAGAGACCCCACAGGAAGCATAAGTACCTACAGAGATTCAACTTTCCTTTAACATAAAAGCAAATCTTATGTTGTAACATATATTTCTAAGCATTCAAGTCACTTTGATTCAATCATCTTGCACAGAAAACCCCACAAGACAACTTCCAACAACCACACAAGCAGGAAAGAATTTCCCCCATCGCAACTTGGCTTAACTACCTCTGAAAGCAACACCATCAGTTTGAACACCACATATACCTCCAGTACACCCAAACTTTCAAAACTCGTGTATACCAACATTATCCTGCCATACTGGAAAATTTAAACATTCCTCTACAGTTTTACTAATCCAATTCTAATGATCTGCTTTTGTGTGAGTCATGTCTGTCATGCAAAGTGACTGCAATGCACAATGGCACACAGCATGAACTTTCACAACCAGTTTTAGTATTTTGCTTCTGTCAATTCACTTCCTGTGTTCATCTTTAAAAATATAAGCCAAAGGAGGAAGAAATAATGTTATAAACACCGAGTTCACTTCAGCAAATGGTAGAGATTTCTTGCGTTTCATTTTATTCTAACGAAATAAACATCTATGAGCACAGGAGTAAAGGAACACACTTTGCTTGAGCACCAACCCAAATCCAATGGTAATTACAAAGTCAATCACAACAGGACCTCACTGACTCTGGTTGATCTGTCCTGGTGGCAGGATGGCTGACAGGGGTGTAAAAATTTGGTACAGCTGACAGCTTTCAAGTCCTCCTAAATAACTCGTTGCTCAGGATTCCACATTTCCTCACATTGCTCCAAAGTAATTATCCAAGAGCATTCATAAGCACATATGGACACCATTTGTCATCTAAGCACTCCAGAGGCAGACCCAACAGCAAAAAGTTCTAAAAATAAAACTTTACATGAATGTTAGGGAAATGCTTAAAAAAGAAAATGGCATATTTACAACTTCTCTGGTTTATGTTGCTTTTCATAATCAAAGCTGCTGTTTAGTGTCCAGTTTTGTCTTTCAAAGCACAGATGGAAACACCAACAATAAACTTCAAAGGGGTAAAAAACTGGTAAAACACTAAATAGATGTATTATTTTCTAGGCACTGAAGTCATATAGCTGAAATAATATGGCTGAAGACCAAGATGTGTCATAAACCAAGGATCTTGATTCCCCTACGCTGCCACCACCCTTCAGAGAAAGGCAATCATGGAAAGAAGGAAGAAGGAAGGAAAAGGAAGATACTCAGATACAGCAGGCAAGATGTACTCAAAGGGGAACGTATCAAGAAAAGAATGATAGAATGGCTTGGATTGGAAAGGACCTTCAAAGATCTAGTTCTAACCCTTCCCACCACAGGCAGGGACATCTTTCACTACATCATTTTCTTCAATGCCTCATCCAACTATTACTTTGAACACTTTCAAAAGACAACTGAAAAATCACCAAGGACAGGAGAAGTTAGCAGTGCAACCACGCAGCAAAGGAACATTAAGGTATGAGAAAATCTGTATAGGCAGCTATTTTTTTTCTTATTATTATTAAACTTGGCTGGGTATTAGTTATACCTTTCAGTCATTACCTGCTTTCAAGTAGCTGGCTGAGTCACTGTAATCAGCCACGGGTCAGAGCTGACAGAGAGCTTACAGGTGACAACACAACAGGATCTAGCTTTTTTTTTTATTTTAATTGAAACCATCAGTCATAGAAGTTACACCCAGGCCTCCTCCCCGAAAAGTAGAGCCGCCATTTGCCCCCACCCAGGTAGTTGTGAAAGCAGCAAAACCTGTCACAGAAGTGGTGCAGCCACAGGAACAGCAGAATGTGTCTCCAGTGCAACTAAGGCACTGTCAGCAGCAGAAGGGGCACTTTGGGGGTTTGCAGTTTGGTTTTAAGTACAGCTGCTCAGATGTCGGCTATGAACACAAAATCTTATCTCTAAGTGGTTCCATTTAACAAACTCTACCAGTCTTTCACCTTGAAGCAAAGTCACCCAAGTTGGTATATAAGCTAGAGACAGGAAATATTTGAACATAAATTCTTCTCAGGGTGATACAGAACTCACAATGAAAGGTAGCTTGTAACAGAGCAAGCTCACTGAGAATTCTAACGAAGTCTTCCTTTAGGCTTCACAAAGGAAAAATTTGCAAGTTTATATTCATTACATCAACAGAAAGGTTCCCATCAATCCAGAGAACACTTGGATAGGACCAAGAAGCTACCAGGAACCAATCACATACCTGTTCCTCTTGCAGTAGCAAATGGAAAACTAGCCATAGTTGTGTATATTCCCCAGTGAGGCATCCTAGGTCTCCATTTTCAGGTATTTCTAGATCCAGACAAGTTGGAGTGATTTCCTGTATACAACTTCTCCAACCTTTCAGGTTCATACTTCAAGCCTATTTCGTTCTGCTAATGGAAACATTTCAAATTGTGTCATTTTGTGACTTTCCTTATTCTGTGTATACACTGTTACGTTCTGACAAAGGAAGGAAGGGAACAAATGAAATTGAGGTCATGTTTCATTCCTCTTCAGAAAAGAAGAGACTGTTTCCTCAAAGTGGGCCCAACAGCATCACTGAGATTCCACTACTTGAAGCCATGATCATACTTAACTCATTATCCAAAGAGATTATGGACTAACAAGCTTAAATGAAGGGAGAAGGAAGCCAGGAATGCAGCATATGCAACCATGGCTAGTACAAACATCACTGAGCCTGTGGTTTCAAGGAACAGAAACGTGAAATAAAATTTTTTTAAGAAAAAGGAGACAGAAAATACTGAAAAAGTGAAAGGAAGAACAAAAAGAACAACACCAGGAAAGATGTGTGTGAGTAATACACAGTCTGGGAGAGAAAAACCTTTAAGAGGAGTCAGTAGTTTCTAAGTAAGAGGAGAAAAAAGAACGAGCAATTTAAATTTAAAAAAAAAATAATCAGAGAAGCAGGAATGGTGACATCTTAAGTATTCTTGGGACATAAAAGGATACAGGTGTTCAGGAAACAAATATTCATCTGGGTAGCTTGTTTCCTCACAGATGAATAGCTTGTAGAAGTCATTCCCTACCTCCAACTCTTACTTTGGGACAGCTGTTCTGCAGAAGTAACATATTTCTCTGTTCCAGAGATATCTAAAAGANGCACAGTTGCCTCCTCTAAGTTGAATTCCTGCACATATAAACTGCCTGCTTATGATGCTTAACAGACAAGTGTTGCAGCTACAGCTTGTGACATCATGCAATGAGAAAACATGAAAGCTAAACTTCTAAAGAGTGAGGTTAGGGCTAATGTGTTAGAAATCAGAATCTGACCCTCCCTCAGTACTGAACCTATTACACATTTGCTGTCCTTCAAAGCTTTTCCTTTAATAAGTTAACAGATCTTTTAAGATATCTACCAAGCTTTTCTATACATGCTGTGGCCAGAATTACAACCTATTCCAAACACACCACGATTCTTTTTATAACCCTTGAACTAATTTTCCCTATTCACAGCAAGGAAATAACATTTGCTTTAATACAATTCTACAAAGAATTGATAAGATGAGGCAGGCAAAGTATGACTCCTTCAAAATCATGCAAGACCACAGGAGGTAGGAAAGAATTTGCATTTGTGCTGCTCCCCCAACATAAAGTATTTATTTGATGGATTTGAATGCATGGCAATTACCAGACAGACTGACAGGGAAATTATAAGGAACAGAGATACACAATATTCTCCAGAATCCCAAGTCTGAGATGGAAGGAGGCATTCAGATCTCTAAATTGTATCAAGGCATCTGTGCAGACTCAGATTCTGGCCAGCAGATGCCTTAAACACACACACACACCAGCTCATCGTGCCAAGCGTGAATGAATTCCTCCACATTTCTTCCTTGATGGCTGCCATGAAGAAAGGTGAAAAGACTCCCCTATTTACAGCTTACCTACATCTAGGCAGCTAACTACTGGATGGAGTTTGTTCCCCCCTTGCCCCAGTTTTCCAGTTGTGAATCTTCCCCCCATCTACTCTCCATTTCTTGCTACCAAACCCACAGCTAGAGAATGAGACTGATGTGGATTCTTGAACAACTACTCCAGGTACCCACAAGGTTATAAACAAGGGCCATGCTACTGATTATAGCAGCACTCAGAGCTGCTGACAATAGCACACCCAAACTTAATTCAACACTGTTTTTTTAATATACTGCATAAACAAATACATTGTCACAAGTGCATTTGAGAAATTTTACATTTTTGAAATGTACACAAGTAGGCTCTTTACTTACTTGCTGCCTGTAAGCAGTCAGCACATTCTACCTCTCAAAACAGACATTTCAATGGACAGATACATATGTTTCCAACTAAAACCCAAGGATAATAGTCAGGTGCATCATTTTGACATGCAGGGATGTACATCAGCATCAAACACACAGCACACAGCAGACCAGACCCTGCCACTACACATGAAATATTCTGCACATATTCACATCCAGGGGTGCAAAGCCTCTTTATCACAAAGCAGTCTTCAGGCAATGCAAGCATCTAATAATTAAACTAAATAACTTAGTAGCCATCCCAACTTAAACCAATGTCTTATTGGTAAGACATTTTATAATAACTACACTGCAGATGAAAGTGCCTTGTACATTCAGTAACATCGATAGTTAACAGTAGCTCTAACTCAGCACAGCACCAGGAGTTACCGGGGGTCTTACCAGAAGCTTCACAGTGAATCCACACTGCCACCAAGTATAACTCAACCTGTGCAAAGAATCACCTGGATCACAACACAGAAAGTAGAGAACTGCCTTGCCAGCAGGGACACTTGAGAAAAAACATGTAAAATCTAGCTGATTCAAGGGGGTTTTAAAATCAATTTGCAGCAGTAAAACAAAATTAAAAAGTCTCAAAAGAGTCCATCCAGGCTGGATTTTGCAGCTGATTAAACAGATGAGAAGTAGGCCCAGAAGTGTTTCATGAGCAAGCTGATGGTAAGTCACAGAAGAACAAAATAAACGAGAAGCTGCCTTTTGTCTTCTCACCTGGAAGCACACAAAACTAGAGTTTTTTTCTCAAGAATAAGTACCAAAGACAAGAAGCTACCATTTCCTCTCTAAACTCACAAGTGGGAGCACTGGGGTGTTATCGACTTATTCTTACTTGGACCAGCATAGGTGGTTGTAAGCAAGAATGGGGTGAAAGTCAAAAGGATATGGCAGACCCAGGTGGGTGGGATGGGATCACATTCCCAACTGTTATTCCCTTTTGAAACTGAACAGGAACAAACCAATAGTGTGTAATTTCTATTAAGAAGGCAAAATTTTGCAAAAAGCAGTATGAAGAACCTTTAACTGTATTCTCTTCTACAACTCTGTATTTTCCCAGGTCAGACTTTTAACTCCAACTTAACACCATTATTTTTAAATTCCCATATCTGCAAATTAACTGAAGTATAAAATGAATGCATACCACCCAATGCCCCAATACTTAAAAAACAACCAACCCAAACCAACCAACCAAAAAAAACCCACCAAAACCCCCACAGGAAATCACTTCTTGCTCACAGTAATGCAGTAAAAGCAAGCATCCTAATTTAGTCAGTGTTGTGATAGACTAGCTAAAGAATATGATTTTCTTCACTGAATGAGTGCCAAAATTGGATTCAGCCCCAAAAGACAGCAGAGCTGCAAACTTTTCTCATTACTAGTCCACTGTACTCTCTCTCTCAGCAGTGACATTGTAAAAAGCAACATATTGCAGATGCTCTGCATCATATACAAGAGTTACCAGAACAGCTGATCCACATATGGGCACAGATGAACATTTTACTTGCATCTGAAAGTTGCATCTGAAAGTCCCCAGGAGGAAGTACAACGGAGAACAGGCTGCTCATTCAGAACAATTCATGGATTTGACACTCTGCTATTCTCTTCCCTAAGGGTTTGTGAGGCTCATCGACTTTGGAGGAGGAGCTGGACTAGATGACCTTTAAAGTCCCTTCCATCCCAAACTGTTCTATGATTCCATGACAGACTCTTTCAACTCTAGCAGTGTGCTCCTTAGAGGACTCTCTAGTTTCTCCCAGTGGCAGTCATGCACATGTACACTTGTGGCATCACACAGTAATGTTGGCAAATACAATGCTGCAAGACCTTTGGCAGCAGAAAGTGTTATCATCCTTGGCCTTCACATGAGCTAAGGTTTGCACTTACAGTGCATGACGTGCACATCTGCCACTCAGATCCAATCTCTCTCTTCCAGCACAGTTCAGATGCAGCACTTGAAAGACAGTAAGTCCAGGTGCTGTGCAGCTCAAGGCTGTTTTCCAGCACAGTTACTCTCTCTTCAGCTGGACTAGATCAGGTTAAGTCACTAAGGTGCACTAATTCAACCTAAATGTAGTAAAGAAGATTCTGATAGCTGGGGGCATTAGGAGCTACTACTCACCACGAATCAGTGGTCTTTTGAGCACTAACCATATCAAAGAGCTCAGCAGCTCTAGGCAAAAGCTTCCACCACACTGATTCAGTTTTGTGACAAAGACGTATAAACCCAAAGACTGGAAAAACCCACACAAACCTTAGAGACATGTTAATGATGAAAAACTCTGGAGCAAACTTGCATAATTCTTGCTGTCAAACTGAAACCAACTATCCTCTTTCATTGCTCTGTGGTGTTGACTGACCAAACTCTTCTGTGTAAGAGACAGCTCCAGCAATTACCTGGTTCTAGGGACTAAGAAATCCTCCTCTGCACAGCATGCCTGATTTTTTGGAGTGACTGATACCTTCATAACTAGCAGTGCTTGGTAAAATACAACCAGAGGAACGGAGCAAGTTCAAACTGAAGTTAGCTAAGAGAAGGTAAGAAATATGTGCATCTTTTCATCCATTAACGAGGCGGCGAAAAAAATAATCTATGCTTTTGAATTGGTCTCATTTCTTTATTTAACAAATCCAGCTGGAAATGGGGGCTGACAGTTGCAGCTCTTCTAGAAGACTAGAAATCTTCACTTACTGAAGACAGATTTGCTAAAACCCCCATTATTCAACATCAGCTCTGTCGGTCAGTACTTGGCTTACTTTAACCTCTTCTTCTTGGGGAGAATTACCATGAATTTGGCCATACCAACTAAGCTCAGCTGATTTCTGAACCCTGATGTTCAGGCTCCACCTGAATTCATCAAGAAACTGACTGTACTCCACAAGAGATCCAGTATGCAGAGTATGTTTGGTTTCTAATTATCATCTGAAACAATTAAGTATACCAATTCAAATTCCAAGACATGGCATGAAAGGGACTAAAGGAGCCCAGGTTGTTCTGGAGTTACAGCTGAGTTGAAACGTGGATGTATCTCACAAAATAGTCCAAGGTACACGGTGAGGTTACATTTTCTACTCATGTGTTATGTCCAGAGCTCTCTTCACCCTTAGCACTGAGGTATGAGATGTAGCCTGGTAGCACCGAGCCATTGCGAAATAGTTACATGTGTCTGTTAAGATAAGAAAGGTGGTTCTTCAACATTACGAGGTTCACTAACTTGATTGTGTGGTATCACAGAAGCAAACAGAAATCCTTGTTAACGAGTCCCATTGACCTAAGTTTTAAGGGTGGCAATGAATAATCGTTGATTTTCTCTAAATTCCCCATCAGCAAAAGCAGAAAATATGCAATTCCTTATTTTATCCCCACTCCTGCTGCATTGACAAAGGGCTATTGCAGACAGGATTTAAACATGAGATGCCCAGAAAGTGCCATCAGCAAAAACTCATGAAGAAAACCTTTCAAAAACAGGAATAAACACAACCTGATCAAATTCTGACCAAAATAAAGGGTAGCACCATACAAACAGGACTAACTCCATTGCCCCAATTATGATTAGTTTCAAATCTTATAAAAAACATTTTGGGTTCAGTATAGAGTATCTACAGTCATAACATAAGACTAGCTATAATCCAGTGTGAAGAAATTAGGATGTATTTCTGTTAATAAGTCTTTTATTTTCACCACTGAAACAGGTAAAATTATGCCACTCCTCAGAAATTTACAGCAGGGAATCAGTCAAGTTTCTACAATTTCTGGCAGTTCTGATGACAACAAATGGCCTAATTTGTTGAACAGACTTTATTACCAGCACTATTGCTCAAGTGAATGGCATCCTAAAGTCTCAAACAGTAATTAATTTCTTTAGCAAGTTTGAGAAATAGTTCTGAAAAACAGGATCAGTGATTCTGCTTAAAGCAGCAGGTCTGTTCTTTACCTCCATTAAAATGTTTCAACCAAGACACAGTTTTTACTACTACTACCATTGGGCAAGCAGGGTATTTCTTTTGGCAAAGAAAAACCAAGTGACTGACATCTCAACAGCCAGGATATTGGAAAAGCCTTGTTAGCAATTCCATATTTCAACTGAGACAGTACATGGCAAAATTCCAGTGAACATACTTCATCACTGAACAGTCATGCAAATGCAACAATGATTGCAAGCAAAATGAGCTAATTTATTTGGCTACTGGGAAGTGAAATTCTGGAAATGAAGTCTTTAATCTTGAATCAAGATCACTTAAGAGGAGATTTCCAAGTCTGCCACCTCAGTGATCTTAAACTCAGCACCTGAACTTCTACATACAGAATATAGCTTTTAAAGGACTGGTGCTGGTGAAAGTATTAGCAAAGGAGAAGCACTGGTCTGTCTAGTTTTAAAGTGGAGGGACAGGGACCAGATTCTGGAATGAAGAAACAGGAAGATGGCCCAGCAGGAGGGACTTGGCATATTTACAGCAGAGACATGGAAGAGACGCTGTTCAACAGGCTTTTATATCATTAGGAAGTTCCTACTTTTAGTAGGACACTTGTCAAAGCCAGCATGGAAAGGAAGACCACCAGCTCAAAGATAACACCCTCAAGCACAGCAGTGCAAAAGTAAAAATTACCATCTAAAGGTGAAATTCAAACGCCCCTTTCCTGCAGGAGACACGCTGGATACTCTAAAGTCCACTGGAGAGAGAACTCAGGCTCTGGCCGTGCCCAGTCAAGCCTGCCAAGCACTTAAGGTGACCAGTACAGAGATGAAAGATGCACAGCTCTCCATGCATCGTGAGGACCACTGATAACCCCCAGCCCTGAACAGAGAAACCGTGATCTCCACACAATGCAATATACACAGCTCAGACCAGCAAGGCATCTTGCTTCCTCAGCAGGCCACTTCTACAGCATGTACTTGAGTTATAAATCAGCAAAATTGCTTAAACAAGGCCTCAACACAGTTAGTTCCACACTTAAACTGCTTGTTTCCAACATAAAACACAAAGATGTTTCACTTCTTAAATACTTGGGACTTTTTTTCTCTTTGCTTCAACTATATTTATTTAGAGGCTAAAGCCACTAGCTATGGTGAGGTGTTTGCATAACCTTACTCTGCCAGAACATCATGACTCCAAAGACTTTATCCTCCACTTCTTAAAGGGACTAAAAGCAAAAAACTCTTTTCCACACAATATATGGCACCTCTAATAGCTTTGTATTTCATATTTCTTCAATGCATTTTCAATATATTTAACTTCCACATCCAAACAAAAGTTAATTGAATATTATCTTCGGGATTTGTGAAATAAAACTGAACATCATTGATGAATTGCACCTGACCAGATACAGTGGCTGAGCAATTTGGTAAAATGCCAGGAATGTTCATCAGTTATACTGAATTAAAAAAAAATTAAAAATCAGTCTATCTTACTTCCTACAACTACTAGTTCTACACTTGATAGTAAGGGAGGGTTGAAATAGAGTAAACTCCATTACTTCATAGTGCATCCAGCCTTCTGTGTACCAAAAAGCCAACTTCTTCATTTCTTTGCTGTGTTTACTATTCTACCCTTTCCTCTGTCTTCACCTCAATTCTTCTCCAGTAATTTCTGGACCACCTAGAAGTTATGTGTGTTCAAAAGAATCATTTTAAATGTTCAAATGCTGAGATCCACTTTTCTTCTAAGTTCCTCAGAACCTCTGAGCAGAAGAACTGGAACATCTGCCTGTAGACTTAACAGCAAACAGTTAAAACTAGAAAAACAGTGTAAGCTAGACACTTTCTTTCAATGGAAGTGCAAGTTTAAGTAGAACGGTGATTGCTAATCCTGTGGGTGGCTTTTTTATTCAAAGAAATCTTGCAGATCCCTTTCCCGTTGTACTACGGGAGCTCTACATTGTAAAATGCCTTTCAAATGGAAAAATGTTTCTGTTAGAACCTCCACATACCTGTAAAGTGACTGGAAGAGGTTAGTCTAGTTACAGTGTGTTGGAACATGCAAAGGCAAAGTGCACACGCTTCTGAACTCAGCATTTGTCAGTTGAGTGGAAATGCTGGCTTGTGAGCAAATCCATATGCATAAGAAATGTCCTGATCATGCAGGATGTTTACTACTAAACAAATGAGAAAACCAAACTCTGAGAGCTAATTATTGCCCTTTGCCATGGAAAGCTGAGCAGCTTGCTGCAGACCTTAAGTGTTTGTGTTACAGGTATATTTCTTAAAAATGGCAAAGAAATGAGGCCTCAGGAACTGAAAACACACACAGAGTCAGGTTGCTTTTTTCAATTTTATGCTTCACTTGCAAAAATACAAGGCAGCTACCTATTTAACTCCTGTGTTTATTACCTCCATGAAAATGAGAATATGAATGGTTTTATACTCCTGGTTAACAGCCTGTGTACCAGTAATCATCTATCTGAAGGGTAATGCATCCTTTCAGTAACACCTGGGCTGGTTCTCAAAGCATCTGGTGAAAAAAGATCTCATCCAGATGTGTTCAACAGAACATGTGTCAGCCTGGGACAGGAGGCAGCATGTGCTGAGCCAGGGCCAGGCAGTCAGGCCACCTGGGGAGGTGGCAGGGGGCTCAGAGGTGCCCAGCTAGAATCCAGCTCCTCCTGCTGCTGTTCCACCAGCCATGGACCACGGGAAGAGGTGGCAGAGGATTAAGTGTTACAGTCTCCAGAAAACAAGGCGTAGAACAAGGAAAGGCTGCAGGAAGAGAGAGGTGGAGAGAAGGCACAGGAGCAGGGAAGTGATTTTTTCCTAGGGCCTGCACTGATAAATGGGACTTCCTAAAAGACGCCCTACTAATTCAAGGCAAACATGTAACCAAAAGTTCACAAAGTAGAGTCATTATCCATAACAAGGCAGACAAGCAGTTCATTAGCCAAATTCCAGTGTGACCAAAAATCAGCTTCAAGCCTTTTTTTATTCACCACATGTTACAAAGCCAGCTCATCACAGGGCAGTCTTAAATACCAGACTGCACACCACAGGCTCATCCCTGCGAGATACAGGAAAATATCAGAATGATAGAATAGCTTTTAGCCTACCCAGTACCTCAAACTCTTGTATTTTCATTAAAGATTTTCAGTTAAAAAAAAAAAAAAGGAGAGTATGAAGAAATCTGCTTCTGCTGGGGCACACCTTTCTCTTTTCTAATCTGAACCAAATTAGGAAGCTTCATCTAACTCACAGTTGCTGAGCCAGCACTTTTTCCAAAGACACTCTTACTCTCTGCTTTTTCCTCCACACAAATACCCAGCCATGTCCCAAACCTAAGGAAAATGGAAAGAAAAAAAAAAAAAAGGGCACCAAAAAGCAGTCAGACACAGACAAGCTTCTTGATTCAGTCTGTCCTGTAATCACACAAGCCATCCTCAGTGCAAAGAAAGATGGATCAGCGAGCAACAAGGCTACTACTTCTCCAGCTCATAACACATCAAAAACCACACACTTAGTACAAGGTCATACCAACTCCCAAGCAGGGCTGAATCTTTCAAAACAGAAATAAACTGTATAGCTCACTGTGTTTACTTTTTAAGCCTAACTGAAGCTGTGTGTCTCAAGATGAGGGGCCTGTGCATAGGAATTTCTAGTGCTACACATCTCATTTTCACAAAATATTTTGGAAAAAGAAGTAACAAAAGATTGTACACATCCCTCCCACTTAAGGAGCACAAATTTACAGAGCCTTAAGAGTGCTGTTATTGTCCAACAGGACAACAGTACTCATCTTACTTCTGATCTGTGGAAGGACTCAAAATAATAGTGTAACTGTCTTTGGAAGGGAACATACTTAAAATAATAGCATAAGACTCTCTGAAAGAGAGCATGAAATTTTTAGACACAACTGACTTTTTTGAGAGAAAACAATGTAGTGCCTGACCCAAATAACAGAATCTTCTAAACGAATTTACTGAAGTTGCTCACTATCAAAATTCTGACATTTCCAATTCACCCCAAGTCCTTAGAAACGCAATGTTCCTGCAGCGACACAACAAATCTGAAACAAGTTCCATAAGATGCAACTGAACTGAGCACACTTTGATAGTGTTTGGACTGGACGCTGTCTTAAACCCATTCTAAAAAATCACATTTATTCCCTAAATCCCATTGAACTTCCTTTCACCCACTTGCCAGAAAAATCGACTGTCAAACTTTCCAAACAGGAGTTGGCTGTTAAGTTAAAACTTCGGCAAGACTTCAAAAAAACCTTCATCCTTCCTCCACTTCCTCCTCCTCCTCCGAAAGCCATCTTCCCCACCGACCAAAATCTGAGTTACAAGAGAGAGCCAAAAAAAAAAAAAAAAAAAAAAAACAAAAAAAAAAAAAAAAAAAAAAAAAAAACCAAGCCCAGGCAGGGCGGCGGCTGCAGCGG